>NC_034597.1:54531878-54539718 GCF_900095145.1 Mus pahari | reverse complement strand
ACACACACACACACACACACACACACACACACACACACACACACACACACACATATACATACATCATCTGAATAAAATGTGATAAAAATTTTCATTTTCCAAGGCAGTTTACTTAAAAGCCACTGTCATACTTAATCACTGAACTGAGAGGCCAGCTGTTGGAGACAAATGTCCTGTCCGGAGTGGGGCTCCAGAGATGATGTGGTGGAGGAAACACAATTGCTGTGTGCTTACATCCCAGGAGGCATTCATAGTGACTTCTGATCCAAGAGTAGTAGACAGTGTAGTTGTGGGATAGAAACAACAACATGAGCCACCTTTCTTTAAGCATTTGGCCTCTGTGTCTGTGAAGTTCACATACATAGCCAGAACCAGCCGGTGGATTGGATATTTCAAAAAGTTTGTCCTGGCCGGGCAGTGGTGGCACACGCCTTTAATCCCAGCACTTGGGAGGCAGAGGCAGGTGGATTTCTGAGTTCAAGGCCAGCTTGGTCTATATAGTGAGTTCCAGGACAGCCAGGACTATACAGAGAAAAAAAAAGTTTGTCCTGTGACAGGTTAGTTTCTTGTTCACATTCTCTATGCAGCACAGTACCATGAGTGTTTATATTATCCACACTGAATAGGACAGATATCTTGAGATGCTTGTGTGCATAGGTTAGAAACAAACACAGTCATTTGATGTAAAGGATTCAGCATCCAAGAACGTGATACCCAGGAGCCATTCTGGAACCAGTCACCTGAGATGACAAGCACCCCTGCAGTCCATAGTGAGCCAGTGGTGGTTGTCTGAGGAGAGGAACAGTTCCCTGTGGAGCTGGACGATGACTAATGGTGTAGAGTGATGTGAGTTATGGATGTTGAGGCGTATGTAACAGCCTGTGCCTCTGATGCTACCACCACATCACTATCACAGTGAGAATGGTTTCACTCATGCAGGCAATCTCCCAGACCAAATAGAAGTCTGCAGTTGTAAAATGGGTGACTTCGGTTGTGAAAGTGAAGACTTCATGGCACTGTAAGTTACCAGCTTATTTTCATGAGCTTATAACAACAGTGTTTCTGGTTATAACCAGTAAACACCTCCATGACAACTGCAGTTCTTTGCTACTGTGTGGATTCTTTCAGTAACTGAAGAGTCTGTGTAGTTTAGAGGATCATGAGGCACAGGGTGAGCCAGGTGTGGTGGTGCATGCCTGGAATCCTAGCTCCTTGGAGGCTGAGATAGGTGGATCACAAGTTTCAGGCTAGCTTGGGCCGTTTAGTGAGACCTGTTTCTCGAAATCAGGAAGAGCCATCATTCCATAGTAGAGAATTTTTCTGTTAAGTGTAAGGTCCTGGGCTCAGTCTCAAATGCTGCAAAACAAAAATTTAGACAAATATAACATGAGTTGTGGGAAACTGTACAGTAGCACATGGAGTTCCCAGGGACACAGTGCTTCTCTGAACATCCTACTCCTGTTTTTCATTCCCGGATTCTACAGGAATCTTCTTACGCTGGAGCAGATCCTCTAAGTATCTGGATGAAGCATATGAGGAAATGGTTAACATCATTGAATATAACAAGGAGTTACAAGCCAAGGTCAATGTCCTGAGAAGGCAGTTGGCTGAATTGGAAACAGAGGATGGGCTACGAGAGAGTCCTTGAAAGA
The DNA here is from genome assembly GCF_900095145.1 of Mus pahari. Taxonomy (NCBI): domain Eukaryota; kingdom Metazoa; phylum Chordata; class Mammalia; order Rodentia; family Muridae; genus Mus; species Mus pahari. Next base: position 54,538,066 of record NC_034597.1, on the reverse strand, counting down.
TCGCCCACCTGTCCTGAGGACCTGTCTAGGCCTGAGTCGTCTCTCCCTGTTTGCCCTTCAGTTCATGTACACAGTAGCCTTGAACTTGGCTGTAGGTGTGGGATCCCTGTAATGTAATGGCCTTCTAAGCACTGCAAGGGGGCAGTCACTCACACACAGATATGGCCTGGTAGGCCCTCCACTTAGCAAGCAGGAGGTGCTGTCACCTCACCACATATATGACACCTATGCCCTATGCTGTTCTCCATCTCCAGTTTCTTACCAGTGGTCCAGATGGTTAACAATCCATCTACAACGTGGGCTAGGCTTATTTGCATTCAAGTATAGAGGTGTTTCTTTTTTTAATGGAAATGGTTGGGAAGCCACAACTGTATGTTTAACATGTCATCCTGCCCCTGTCCTCCACTCCCAGTTATAAAAAGACCATTCTTTTTAAAGACAGTTTTGGACTAACAAAGCCTGTTTTGTCAAGGAGGAAAATCAGAATAGTTATTTGTGATAAATCTTTGTACAAGGGCAACAGGTGTGGTCCTCTGATAACTTCATTAAGAAAAGGTAAATTTGCAAGTTGACACTAAAAGTGTGTGCCCTAGAGAACTGAGGTAGAATTCCTTACTGGTAGCCATGTGCTACCATTGCATTGGCTTTTCAGGTTTCTGACCATACATACAAAATGGGTATGAATGAAGCCATCGCTTGACTAGCAGTCCCTTTTCAGAACTATACAGCATGGACAGCTCCTGTGAGCCAGAGGTCTGGGTTCTCCTTACTGCACTGGCCAGTATTTACCTCCATGTGACTTATTTTACTTTTAAATATTTTAAGAGTTGACTTGTACCACAGCTAGACTTTGATGTCAGTGTGAGCCATTTGCAAATCCGTCTTGTGTTAGGCAAGCAGGATTGCGCTGGAGTGGGAAGCTAGGAAAGAGGCACAGCTGCTTGAGACCGTGCTGTGCCAGAAGCAGGGCTGCAATGGCTGCAGTGGTGCAGTCAGCTCTGGGTACTGCACCCTTGCATGCCTGTGGGTTGGTGCTTTCCAGCTGCCTGTCTTGTGGCAGGTGCCAGATGCTTGCTGTTGCAAATGCTGTCATTTCTAGAAGAGAATACTTGCAGAGTAATTTTTAAGGCCATGTCAACTGCATCTATATATAATAATTTTCCTGGCCCTCTTTCATTTGTGAATCAAGGCAAGAATAGAACCGCTGCAGGTGGCACCTTTCTAATCCCAGCACTTGGAAGGCTGAGGCAGGAGGATTTAAGTTTGAGGCCATTCTGAGCTATGAAATACAGTGGGTTCCTGGCAGCCTACCTACAGAGTGAGGCTAAGACTCTAGCAGGGTGTGTGGGCCCTGCTGAAGCACTGGAAGGTGACCACTGTTCTCTATCTCCAGTTGCCCTGCCTTCTCTTCCTTTCTCCTTCTTTGACCTGTGGCAGAAGGCCAGGCACCAGTCAGCAGTCCCGATTCTGCTCGTGGGTTTGCCCACGGGTACTTCTAAGCTCAGGTCCACTCTTGACCTAGTTTTTGGCTCATTGAGGAGTGGAGCACACCAAGGCTGTCTTTCTGAAGGCCTGGTTTATGTGAATTTCAAAGAAGAAATTGCCTGGATTCCTTGGGGCTGCTCAGTCACCAGCCCCATCTATCGCTCTGCCACAGCCCAGGTTTTCTCCTATTATTTTTTTTCTCAGCCATGTGTGAAGTCCCCAACTTTTCAGCTGATCCGTAAGAAAAACCATCTAGATTTTTTTTTTTCCTTTGTAGTTGTTAAAAAGTGATTCCCACTGGTGCGGACCATTCTTAATTAAGGCTTCTGTGCACAGAGGTGTGGGAAAAAATATTTGGTCAGGGAGAGTTCTGCTGCACCCCCGTTGTGCCTGTCTTGTTGATGAATACTCTGCATTCCTGAGTCATAACTCCTGTATTCCAGAACCTTTGCCATTTTCTGTCTCCCACGAAAACAGCAGTCATCACCGCTTTTGACAAGCTTGCATTTAGTATTGATTTATAAATAGAGATTATCTAAATATCAGCTTTAAAAGCAAACCTTGGTATTGTTCCACTTTCCAAGGGTCGTTTATTAAAGCAAACACTACAGTTTCCTAAACTCAAGAACTCAGTTAAACACGGGTGCGGTAACACTGAGTTGGGGTTTTATGGCATAGCACTGTCTCTACCCTTCCTTTGGATGCAGTGAATAAATACAGCAGCTACACTCAGGAAACTGGGTCAGTGTGATGCTGAGTTGCCTGAATGACCATGGCTCTAAAACCTCTGGTGAAGAAGATGGAGGCACAATTCATGAGCAAGTGAAGCCAAGGGGGAGTCAGGAATCACGTGACCCCTTGGGTCCCCTCATGCCCACAGTCTCTGCTTACATCTGAGGGGGATTTCACAGTGTAGGCCACAGACTCTGTGGGAAAGTCTCAGAGGCTGTGTCCCCCTCCTTTATCAGCAGTGCAAGGATGCTTAAGCTTAAGTCCATAATTTTTTGAAAATCAGAAAACTGGAGTTACTTGATCAAAGAAACTGGAAACTTCTTTGTTGGCAGGACTTTACAGTGACATCAGTAATTTTTTATTTTATGCAATGAAGAGAAAAGCAGAAATATAAATCCAAATGGTCTTAACACACATTTATTTTAAGGAAAAGTTAGAATGTCAAAAGACAAAACTTGAGTGTAATCTTTTCACCAAATATGGGAAGATGGTAGCAGATAGTCATCTGAAAATTCTAAATCCAGGGTCTAAAACTTTCTGAATTTGAGACCTGACACAGTTGGGTCTTACTGCTGCATATCATTTTTGAAAAATGAGATTTAGTGGGATTTTACCCTTTGATTTGGTCAGGATTTGGTTTGAGTTAATGAAGTCACAAGAAAGATTTGACCAGAATTTAATCTTCCAGTGTGAAAACTGGGGCAGAGCCTTTGTCCACATCTCAGTCCTTATAGTGGCCACTGGGAAAGGTCTGGTTTGGGGTGGAGCCACAGTCACTGTTAAGCTTGTTTATGGGACTTCACTGAAGCTGAGACCAGGCCATAAAGCCTGTCAGAGCAGATGCTAGTGATAACTGTGAGACCGGGGATCACTCTAGTCCCCACCCCTACCTGATTCTGGAAGCTTTGACCTTCACCAACAGATGATGCCATTGGGCACATCTGGTACAGATTATAGTAGCGGTTCTCTTTGAGTCTCAGATGGCTTCCTTGCAGTGTTGGCCCGAAGACAGCGTTCGCTCCAGAGCTGGAACATCCATCATCTTAGAGAGTGTGACAAGACTGCTTTCTCCATGTGTGTTTATTGGCAGATGGTACAGTGTGCAAAATGTCCTTTCTATGTAAGTTTCCAAATTTTTATTCTAATAAATTTGGTTCTGCTCTCACTCTGTCTCCTAATCCACTGTCCATAGCAGCTGCTTCCTTTTCTCAGCCATCCCAGAGGAAACCCGAGATTGTAGGACTAGGTTGTAAACCTCTGAACTCACCTGTCTCTTAGATGAGCAGCCTTGCAGAAGTGCATAGTTTGCACATAGTGAGCAGTCGGAGCTCCCTGTAGGTGCTGCATTACCCTCATGGAGATGACGCTGACAGCCTTTCTCTTTAGCCTCCTGCAAGTCAAGGGTTGGCCGTGACTTGTGATAAGGTAGCATTGTGCAGCACTGCCCGTGCTGTTGTGTTAAGACATTGGGTCCACTTTAAACTGCAAGGCTTGGGGAAGGTAATATATTCCCCCGAGCATACCTAGAACCTGTTGCTTAGAACTTAGTGATTTGCTAGGCTTACATTAAAAAATCATTGTACTTGCACAACTTAATTTAGAAAAAGAATGTGTATTTCTTCAATAGCCGAGCATAAGGATTGCACCCTGTATCTGAATGTGGCTCTTTGGATGGAAGTGCACTATCATTCGTGTCTTAAACAATAAAGTTGCACTGTGTGGCAAACCGTGCGTGAAATGTATGCTTTGCTGAAACTTGAGAATGCCGTACAGAACAGTTTTTATATTGTATGTCTCACTGCACATTTGTGTGCACACATATACTCTTATGGAAAATTCTAAGCATTTGGAAGTCTGCACAACATTTTACTTCTGTCTGTAATGTTCAGTTAGTAATGAGTTGATTTATGTCATGTACCTGGAGCCAATTGGTTTGTCACTTGGTATATGGCATTGAGAAATAGCCTCTTGAGTATGGTACTGTTTGCTGCATAGTATTTTTGTGTCATGTTCTCCCTCTGCCTCAGAGGTCTATTACATAGATGTTGGTGTTAAATTTCTTGATAGTAGTAATAAAATTAGTATTCAAATGTTGCTGTATGGAATCTGGTTTTTACCATTTCTGAAAGATTTGTGAGGGCTTTTAGTTCAGTTGAAATTGCTGTACTTCTGTTATTATTATTATTATTATAGCTTTATATGGCTGTTTTGCCTGCATGTGTGTCTGTACTATATGCATACAGTTTCCAAGGAGGCCAGAGAGAACATGAGAGCCCCTGGGACTTGAGGTACAAACAGTTATGAGCTGCCATGTGGATGCTGGGACTTGAGCCCAGGTATCTGGAAGAGTAACCAGTGCTTGGTTAATGCTGAGCCATTACTTTGTATACTTTTTACAATTTAAGATGGGTGAAACAGTCCAGTGCTGTCTTCTGTGCTGTTCTTCAGTAGTGAGTAAGAACATTCTCGCATGCTGGGCAGTGGTGGCGCACGCCTTTAATCCCAGCACTCAGAAGGCAGAGGCAGGCGGATTTCTGAGTTTGAGGCCAGCCTGGTCTACAGAGTGAGTTCCAGGACAGCCAGGACTGCACAGAGAAACCCTGTCTCAACCCCCCCCCCCGCCAAAAAAAAGCTGCCTTGGCAGAGACAGAAGGAAAGGCCATCCAGAGACTGCCCCACCTGGGGATCCATCCCATATATAGTAGCCAAACCTGGATGCTATTGTGGATGCCAGGAAGTGTTTGCTCATGGGAGCCTGATATGGCTTTCTCCAGAAAGGCTCTGCCAGAGCCTGACAAATACAGAGGCAGTTGCTTGCAGCCAACCATTGGACTGAGCCCAGGGTCTCTGATGGAGGAGTTGGAGAAGGGACTGAAGGATCTGAGGGGGGTTGCAGCCCCATGGAGGGAGCAACTGTCAGTTGGCCAGATCCCCAGAGCTCCTAGGGACTGGATCATCAAAAAAAAGTACACATGGAGGAACCCATGGCTCCAGCTGTGTATGTGGCAGAGGATGACCTGGTTGGACATAAGGATGAGGAGCAAGCAGCCCTTGGACCTGAGGGGGTTCGATACTTTTTTTTCATTTTGCTGAAAGATTATTTAGTACCTTGTCAATGTTTTCCTTTGACCCTTTGAACACATTTAAGCTGTTTACTTGTTTTATAAGTTCAATGACCGGACTTCCTCCTATATAATGTAGTTATTTTCTATTTATTTTGTTCTCTTAAATAAACTCTAATTTTTTTAAAAAAAAAGATTATTGTATGTAAGTACACTGTAGCTGTCCTCAGACACACCAGAAGAGGGCATCAGATCCCATTACAGATGGTCGTGAGCTACCATGTGGTTGCTGGGACTTGAACTCAGGACCTTCAGAAGAGCAATCAGTGCTTCCCAACTGCTGAGCCATCTATCTCTCCAGCCCCTTAATAAACTCTAATTAAATTCTTAGCGTGTATTGCATTTTTGTTGAAATAGGGCTCTGTGGAGCCCTGACTGGCCTGGAACTTCCTATTGTTGATCTGGCTTTGAATTCCCAGAGATCTCCCGGCTTCTGCCTCCTTAGTGCTAGAGTTAAAGATGTGGGCCTTTATACTGGTTTTTCTCCCCCCCTTGGTTGTTTTTTTTCTGTTTGTTTGTTCGTTTGTTTTCAGACAGGGTGTGGTGGTTTGAATAAGAATGGCTCCCAAAGGGCTGTCTCTATCTCTGTTCCTTGCCATTGGATCCCCTTTCCCCCAACTCTGATGGCCTGGTTAAGCCTCAGTGGGAGAGAATGTGCTAGACCTGCTGGGACTAGATTGCCTCCAAGTGGGGTGAGGCGGGATGGTACCCAAGGGCAGTTCCCCTTCTCTGGGGAGAAGGGGAGGGGGCAATGGAGGGAGAGATTTTTAAGGGTGGGACTGGGAAGATAGGAGGGAGGGTTGTGACCAGGATGTAAAGTGAATAAAAAAGAAAAAAAGAGAGAAGGGG
>NC_034597.1:54527182-54531832 GCF_900095145.1 Mus pahari | reverse complement strand
AGAGAGAGAGAGAGAGAGAGAGAGAGAGAGAGAGAGAGAGAATGAATGAGAGAGAATAATGGCCCACATGGGCTTACTTAAACCCATAGTTAAACCCATAGACATCAGGGGGTGACACTGTTTGAAGGGATCAGAAAGATTAGGAGGTATGGCTCTAAGTGTGTCAGTGGCGTGGGCTTTGAGATTTACGAGGCCATACCTCTCCCTCTCCCACCCCACTCCCTTTGTTTATGGATCAGGATATAGATCTCTTACTGTTTTTCCAGCACCAGGTCTGCCTGTGTGCTGTCATGCTCCCCACCATGATGAGAATGGACTAACCTTTGTAGCATTAAGCAAGTCGCCAATTCAATTCTTTATTTTGTAAGAGTTGCCTTGGTCATGTGTCTGTTCACAACAATAGAACAGTGACCAAGACACAGAGTTTTAGCTTAGGCTGGCCTTGAACTTACAATGTAACATGAAATGACCTTAAACTTCTGATGCTCCTCTCTCCATCTCCCTAGTGCTAGAATTAAGGGCATATGCCACCACCCCGAATTTTGTGCATACTAGGTAAGCACTGTGCCAGCTGAAGGCCGCTAGCAGAACACTGGCTTCCAGGCAGCTAGGATGAGGGTCTTAAAGCCCACACCCACAGTGACACACTTACTCCCTGAGGCCACACCTAGTCCAACAAGGCCACATCTTTTAATAGTGCCTTTCCCAGGGGCAAGCATATACAAACTATCACACCCACGGTCTAAACTGGGCTCACAGAGGCTTACTTTGCTGACCAAAAAACACAGGATTCAAGGCAGGCACAGGCTTGGAGAGCCAGGCTGGCATAGGAGCCTGTGGCTCTGAAACTAGGAAGCCACCAACAGGGTGCTCCCAGAATGGCTCTCTCACAGCCTCTTAGGCAGCCAACCAGGATTCAGACCTAGTAGGCATTTCTGCACGTGGGAAACCAACCTTTATCATTTCAGGGACGTTGGAAGGGACCTTACAGCTGTGTCTCCCCACACTGTGGGACCCATGGACCTTAGAGGTCTTGTTACAGGGCAGATTCCTTAACTTGGTTTTTGGACCTGCTACTTGCTCTGGGATCTCACTGTTCGTCCCAAGCCCCTACTGCTTAGAAACCTCTCTGTTACTGGAGCTTTTAGGCCTGTACCCCTAAAAAAAAAATCTAGGCATGGTCACGCACCCTCAATATACTTACCAAAGAGGCAAATACTAGTGAAAAGCAGAGAGAGAGAGTTGTTCAACATGACCACACTGGGAAGAGGAACACACACCGAGATCACGCTGACCCAGAAAACAGCTCTCACAACTGGGAGGAAGTTCATCCTGGAGCAAACGTGAAAGCCGTGGGCTAGAAACACAGTCAAGTGATCCTGAATATCACATGCCAACATGGCAACAGTTTCATGAAGTTTTTTATAACAAAATCATAAATTCTAGACTTTAACAAAATGATCATTTTATGTATATGGATGTTTTGCCAGCATGTGTGTTTGTGAATTGTGGTGGCCCTAGAGGCTAGAAGAGGGTGTAGGATCCCCTGGAACTGGATACAGATGGTTGTTAGCCACCATGTCAGTGCTGAGAATCAATACAGATCCCACGGAAGAGCAGCTGGTGCTCTTAACCACTGAGCCGATTCTCCAGCTCAAGACATTTTAAAATACATGGGTGGAAACATCAGATTCGCCATAGCAGCGGAGACAGGAAGGAGCTACTCTAGCCCTCAGACATTATCTGAAGCATTCTTAGTTGGAATTGTCTTTGTTGCTTCTATTACTGTGATGAAACTCATGACAAAAAGCTACTTGTGGGGGGGCGAGGGGGAAGGATAAGTTATATTTCACAGCTCAGTGGTTCTCAATCTTCCTAATGCTGTAACCCTTTAATACAGTTCCTTGTGCTATGGTGACCCCCCAACCATAAAGTTATTTTGTCGCTACTTCATAACTGTAATTTTGCTACTGTTATGACGTGTAATGTAAACATCTGATATCTAGGATATCTGGCATTTGGCACACACACCCCAAAAAGAACCTACAGGTTGAGAGCTTCTGTTATAGCTCATCATGAAGAGATGCCAGGAGAGGAGCTGAGGCGGAGACCGTGGCGGAAGCAACGTGCTGCTTCCTGGCTTGCTCCCCTTAGCTTGCTTAGCCTTCTTTCTTACACAACTTAGGTAACTGCCTAGTGGTGCCAGGTACACAGTGGGCTGGGCCCTGCCACATCAGTCAAGCAAATGCCCCCTCCCAACCCCTCTCCCAGATTTACCTACAGGCCAGTCTGATGAAGGCAATTTCTCAGTTGAGGTGCCTTCTTCTCCGGTAAGTCTAGCTTGTGTCTTGTTGACAAAAAATTAACCAGCACAGGATTGTTGGAAGCTAGGGGGTCTTGTTTGTACATTCCCAAAGGATTTACCTAATAGTCACAAGGATCTTAGGTCAAACAGAGGGGTGGGCCATAAAAGGCTACCCAGAGACTAAGATAGCCAGAGATCATTTTGGCTCCCAACCTGGAATAGTCTGGCTTTCCACTATCAGTTAATAAGTCAGTCGGCCTTGGGAAATGTTTAACATTAGTGCTGTCCCCTGTCTCCCTCCACCCCTTCCTGGGAAACTCACTTCATGCCCCCAAGTCCAACTTCCAGGTAGTGACTTGATAAAGATGTTTGACGATCTGGGTTCAATTTCCAGACCCTGACAAATAGTCTACCAACCTCCTCAGGCACACTGTGGCTCACACCTACCCTACCTCCTGTGATTGGACTTAAAATATTTTTGCTGGAGCAGGACAGCTACAACATTGGACTGCCAGAGGAGATACACTCACACCAGGCCCCTTTCAGCTCCAGATGGGAGCCCTTCTTGGTCATGTGTGTACACTGGGGATCTGGCTTGAGGCTGCCGCTCAGAATTTCTAAGCCCTTCTTTCTGAGATGCTGCCCCATCCTGCTTAGTGCTTGCCTTGAAAGCCACTTAATTTAACATCAGTGTTCCTAGGAACCAGAAATGACTAAGTGCCTGGCTCTTGGTGGAGGTGCCACCAGACACAGGCCCATAGCAGATCTTCCCAGCTGCGGCTTGCCAGTCCCAAATTCTAACCCCAGTCAATTGTGGAAGGGGAGTGGCCGCGTCCTGGTGCAGCTGCAAGGTCAGCTCTGTCCGAGATGTAGGTGTGGGCTTGCCACAAGCGGCCTGGGGCGGAGGTGAGGTGGGGTGAGGTAGGAGGGAGGCATAGCTCCCGCGGCGAGGCGGGTCCAGAGCAGAGAGAGGATAAAAGGCAGAACCAAACTCTTGACTCCGCACGTGCTGCTCCGGCTCCCGCGTGGCGTTCTCAGCATCCAGTCTTCTGTATCTGCAGGTCAGTGTAGGAGAAGGTCCCCTGCCGCGCCTGTACCCGTGAATTGGACCTCTTTCCGGGCACGGGACGACCAGCGAAGTCTGCTGTCTGGGTTGGGGTCCGGAACGACCGCAGGGCGCCACTGCTTTGTGGGCCGCGAGGGGAGAGATGGGCCCCTGCGCAGTCCCAGGTGGCAAGCCGCCTCCCGCTTCCTCCTGCTCTTAGCAGTGCTCGACCTCTCAGGAATAGGAGTGGGAACGCGGCACCCAGAAAACTGGTTTGTCTAGTAATCTGGGATGCGATTGTCCCGAAGGATGGCTTGGGAGGGCCCCCACACCCTTTTCATCAGGGAGCAAGCTGAGGCTGGCTGTCCCGGGTTCCTCCCGTGGTTTCCCAACCGCAGCAGGTGAAAGCAAGACACGGGTAGGAAGATTTTCCCAGACAGTAAGTAGCTCCCTCCTGAAGCTTTCTTGCTTTCGGTGGCCAGTATGTAAATTCCAGCCTTTCCCGATATAATTTTTTTAAGTGACATGAATGAGGTTAACAGAGATTTTTTTTTTTTGACCAGATGCCTTTTCTAGGTTGTCTGCTTAAAGTCTCTCAACATGGTGACGCTTTTGTCTGTTTCTGAGGGTAAGGAGACAAGAGACTACCCTGGCCCTGATACCCTGGAGGCCTCTGTGTGGGGATGGAGGAACTGCTGCTCAGAGCTCTGGGGCCCGAGTGGGAGGTGCCACTGAACCTGGAACTTTACTAACCCCCCCCCCATCTTTTTTCTTTTGGGGGATAGTGGTGGCTGCCTTGGCTGTTGGTCCTTACTAGTTGCAGAAGGCCTATGATTGAGTTGTGTAAACCCAGTTCGATTGAAGATGGGTGTGGCTGGCAGTACCAATTAGCATGAGAGGACATTAGCCCTAAGATGCTGCCACTCGGCCAGTGCTGGCCTTTCCTAGACAGGTGTCCAGCCTTGCAGGATTAAACACAGCAGAAAATTTCCTGTAGAGACAGCAAAGAAAGATAAGGATTTAGGCAGGTTTGAGAGGCAGAAGGCTGTACCCTTGGGGAAGGGGTACAGAAGGGATTGGGGTTTGCCTGGTGTCCTGGATCCTCCATGGTGTGTGTGTGTGTGTGTGTGTGTGTGTGTGTATGATGCATGTGTGTGCATTCGTGCAGACCTTACCTTTCTGTTTTGCTGTGGCTATGGGCAGCTAATAACAGAATTATATTAAGACTTTTTTTTTTTTTTTTTTTTTTTGGTTTTTTGAGACAGGGTTTCTTTCTATAGCCCTGGCTGTCCTGGAACTC
>NC_034597.1:54511589-54527030 GCF_900095145.1 Mus pahari | reverse complement strand
TTTTTTTTTTTTTTTTGAAAGGTCAGTAATGTGTGGCCAGAGAGATGGCTCACGGCTTTAGAGCACTGACTGTTCTTCCAGAGGCCCTGGATTCAATTCCCAGCATCCACATGGCAGCTCACCACTGTCTATAATGGGATCTGATGCCCTCTTCTGGTGTGCAGGTGTGCATGCAGACAAAGCACCCATACTCATAAAATACACAAATAAATCTTTAAAATTGTTGGGAGTGTGACCTATGCGCACTGTCGTGCAGTCGATCTCTGGGCTGCTCCTCTCTCCCCAAGGCAATGTCTTACTTTGTTTCTGGGAATATTGACTATAGCTTACAGGAGTTAGTCTCTGAGAGTAAGAATGATTGCAGTTAGAAGTTTAGGGTAGTCTTGTGGTGGTTGGAGCACTGAAGCCTTTCCTCATGGAAAAGGCTATTTCTAAAGAACTCCAGTACTCCTGAAGCACGACTGTTCATCCCCAGGTCAGCAGTGATGGAATCTCTCTTCCCAGAGGTAAAGCTGAATCGTTTTAGTCTGAGAACATGGTCAGTTAAGAGCACAGATGAAGTCCTGGTGCCTTCTGCTCTCTGTCTGTGCTTCTCCAGCTGGCAGGGCTGCTGGAACTGCCCTCTGGGGACACAAACACTGCCTCCCGACACCTGAAGCCAGTGTGACCAACCCTGACCGAACTCTTCTCACCTGAGCCATTTCTCAAGGAAGCCTGGGCTTACAGCTGCTTACGAGAGACCTTTGTCCCCAGGTGCAAATACACACACGTCCAGCAGAGCACGGACCCATCTCTGTCACCCAGGTCACGAGTGCCGGTGTTCCCGAGGGTTCCTCCTTGTTCTGGATGGAAGAAATCAGAGGGGAAGAGCACATTTTCCTCTCTGTTTCATTCTCTGCAGTTAAAGTCTTCAGGGTGCTTGGGAGCGAGCCCACTGCCTACTTACTATTTGGCTTTAACAAAGAGGGACCAAGGATTGCTGTTTGCTCTTTGCAAATTTACTTTCTGGCCCGGCAAAAGCCTTTCTCAGAGTATGATCTGGGGAACCCTGGGGATCCCCGAGACCTTTTGTAGAGTCCACAAGGTCAAACCGCTGGAGGAAGAATACTGCTCTTGGCGTTTTCTCCCCGGTGCACTCGGGGTTTCTCAGATGATCTGAGTTCGGCCTGTGGTAGCTAATGAAAGGTGTGTTAGAGTAGTCTTGTGTTTCTAAAGTCTTATAAACTCTAGGCTTAGGGGAGAGCTATCTGTGTTTCTGTAGATGAAAGCACTTTGCACTGCTGTACGTTTTTAAACCTGTTTTTATCTCTGTGGCTTTGGATTCGAGTTCTCCTGCATCCTCATGGAGAGGCATCAAAAGGCAAGTGTACTTATTTGTAACTAGAAATATAATAATACCACAATATAAGGATATCCATTCATACATTTTTAAAAGATTTATTTATTTATTTATTTATTTACTGTTGGATATGAGTGCTCTATCTCCATGCACACCTGCATGCCAGAAGAGGGCATAGGATTCCATTACAGATGTTTGTGGGCCACCATGTGGTTTCTAGGAATTGAACTCAGAACCAATGGAAGAGCAGTCAGTGCTCTAAACCACTGAGCCATCCCTCCAGCCCCCATTCATATATTTTTATGCTGAAGAATGAATGATTGACTTGTCAGGGGATAACCGAGAACTTGACCTTCCAGCCCACAGTGCCATCCATGCCCATGATGTCAGGGGAGGCTGATGTGAGCAACAACTCCGAGCCAGTTTCTAAACTCGTGAAGGGGAGTTTATCCAGAGGGAAGGGCATACCTGAAAAAGTGCCCCTGGGCTTCCTGTGGATCTCCTGCCGGCCCACCAGTCTAAATAATGCAGTGATATCAGGGTCACAATGTCAAGACAAGCCATTGAGAGTCCCCTGACAAGTGTGACTTTTAAGGTTTTAACTAGATAGTGGAAACTCATCAAAAGTCCCAAACTGTTAGATTTTTCAGACTAGAAAGCTGCTGTTGAAGTTATCAAGCTGGATGGGTCACCAGGCTAAGTAAGCATCAAACAGGACAGATGATCAAACTGTACGGAATCTCAGTGCTTCCACTCCCAATGGTCTTAACTGCTGAGTCATCTCCCCAGCTCCCCATTGGCAGTGTATGGCCACCAGGAGTACAATGGGCCCTGGTGATGTGTTGCATGGGCTTGAGTGATACAAAAGCACCAGCAGGCCCCAATTCCTCCGAATCACCAGTACATGCTCACCCCAGCTCCACAGAATGTGAAAAAGCAGCTCAACACTTGGACTGTTTTGTTTCCAACCATCCACTAAGAGTCCTGTGCCTACATTTGGGTTCTTGTAGAGATTGCCTCGGTTTCTACCATCCCCCCAGCAACTGCTTCCTACCTGATCCAGAGGGACCTGGAGACCCCTGGTTGGAGGTCACTGGGTCATTCTGAAGTGGGGGCTGAGGGCCCAGGGGCTGTCACTGCTGTGGGCAGTCCTTGTCTCTTGTAGATCCAGCCTCAATGTCTGACATCCCAGGAAGCGCAGACCCTGCACAAAGTGGATATCAGAGCGATACTGTGAGGAGTAACAAGCATAGTTTTACCAAAGAGAACGAGAGACCACATCTTGTCTGCCTGTTACACTGACCTGAGTGCACCCTTAGAAAACTGAATGTACCACAGACCCGGGACAGTTTTGGAACTTGGATGCTCTCTAGCAACTTTGTGTGAATTTTTATACAAGCACTGTTTTATTAATTATATAAAATATAAAAATAGAAAAAAAGAGTCCTGTGTCTGATCTGGCATGGATTCATAAGCACACAACAGCGTGGTGAATGTAGCCGCCACTGCAAATTCATCCACTTGTGAGCACAGACACACTGCCTGACACTCAGTCTTAGCCAAGTGGCCAAGTGTCTACCAGTGAATGGACACACAGACACACACATACACATTATAAATTAATAAGTCTTTAAAAGAAAGAACTGAAGGACCAGGCCTATGATATAGCACTTGCCTAGCTGGTTTAAACAAACATAAATTGCTGGCTGTAATCACTTTTACTGCTTCCTTAAGAACCTTTGATTTCCTGAAGCCTTGGCTTCTAAATTCAGGTCTTTACAGGATGCTGGATGGTGACTGGAAGCACCCACAAAGCTCCCCTCTTGCTATCAAATGCGATGCTGTCTTGTGGTAAAGCATTTGTAGGACTGAGATGTGAGCTGGACCATCAACTCTTGATGACAGAGCATTAGTTCTGCTTGAAAGGACTAAAAACATGGTTATTCATACCCGAGAATCTGAAAGATGGCGTCTAAAAGATGAAGAAAGTAGTCTGCTGCTGCCAAGGAATGAGGAAAGGTGCTCATTCCCAGCGCCTAGGAGTTTTGTGGCATTTGCCAGTGTGACTTTGACCTTGCAGAGAAGAGGGAAGTGTACTAATGTTTACTTAGAAGAAGTTCATAACTCACCAAACCAATGTTCTCCAAAAGTCCAGTGCATGGAGCTAAAAAAAAATGGGTGAAGAGATTCCACAAAAGTGTTAAATAGAAATGGGTATAGTGGTTCATGCCTCAGATCCCTGCACTCGGGAGGCAGAACAGCAAGGTGTGCAGTGAAGGCATATCACATTCCTCATGCAGCTGCCTTTGAGGAGGATTAAAAGATGAGAGGTGGCTCCACTTTATTGTAAATTGCTTGTCATGCATGCGTGAGGACCAATCTAAATCAGATCTAGAGACAACCAATCAAGCATGATGCTGGGGAGGAAAGTGGGCGGAGTAGGGTGGGGGTGGGGGACGGGAAGAACCCTGAAATCCATTAGCCAGCCTAGCCGAATTGATGAGCTTCAGGCTCAGTGAGAGATTCTTTCTCAAAAATTCAAGGTGGAGAGAAGAGTGGAGGAAAGATGCCCAGCCTTGATCTCTGGCCTCCATACACAGGTTACATACACATGTGTGGGTGTACTGGTTCTAACAATTACAGACATCACACACACAAAGTTAAAGGTTAGCTGACCTTTGACCTTTAGAGATGTATCAGAGACACATATTTAGAAACATCCACATCTTCCACCCCTTTCTGCAGAAGTTTGCATTCTCTTCAGATGCTTCTATGAAAACTCAAGCCAGATTGAGCATGGAAGCAGACGTGAGAGTCTTGATCTTACACTGTTTATTACAGGGTTTCTGGTTTGCTTTGGAAAACATAGTTTTCTTTCCTAAAAGTGTCTATGTTAGCATCACTAAATGAATTCATAAAAATAAACATCTTGTTAAATAACTTTAATAGGGCTGGAGACATGTCTCAGCAGTTAAGAGACTCTTACAGAGGTCGTGAGTTCAATTCCCAGCAACCACGTAGTGGCTCACAACCATCTGTAATGGGATCTTCTGGTCTGTCTGAAGACAGCTACAGTGTACTCATATAAATAAAATACATAAAATATTTGAAAGTAACTTTAACAATGTTTAATACAGTAAATAGATAGGTTTATTCACATAAACTTTTCAGTCCACAGTTTTTTGTTTGTTTTCCAAGACAGTGTTCCTCTGTGTAGCTCTGGCTGTCCTGAAACTTGTAGACCAGGCTGTCCTGACAAAGAGATCTGCTTGCTTCTACCTCTGGAGTACTGAGATTACAGGTTTGTGTGCCACGAACAATACCTGACTTTCAGCCCGTCGTCGTTAAGAGTATAAAGGAGGCTGGGTGTGGTAGTACACACATTTGGGAAGCTGGCAGATCTCTGTGAGTTCCAGGACAGCGGGGCACACGGTGAGTCCTGTCTTTAACAACAACAAAAGTGTAAATGAATCTTGAAATTGAAAATTTTGAGGGCTGCTGCTGTGAGTCTAGTCATGCTCACACAACGTGGAGACACACAAGAAACACATCCATAGGAAATTCCACCTCGCTTAGTTGATCATTATATCTCTTCACCGTATTACGCAATTATCGTTGTGTGGCCTACTGTGGAGCAAGATGGCTTTATGCAGCATGTGGCTGTGTTGAGATGATGATGCACTTTGGGGAACTGGAATTTGTCCTTGACTTTCAACACCTTGGGGAATCCAGTGGTTCAAAGGTTCTGTCTCCTTTTGAACTTGCTGATTAGTGACTGAAAAGATCTGAGTTCTTACCTGGTTTTGGCTGTGGGGAGGATTTTTCCAACAGCCTCCCTCTGAGAGTGGTTGAGGAGAGTCTCAGATGTTCCCTGTATTGCCTGTATTGGGGCCAACCCTGGTTGTCTCTTATCTGGTGCTAATCTGGAACTGTGAAGCCAGTGGTGTGCCCATGACTGGAAGGCTGTCTTCCAGGCTCCCTTACGAGCCAGCTGGGATGCAGGGCCTCAGCTGCTCTGCAGAGCATTCCCTGCCCCACCAGCAGCTACTGGAGTTCTAACCACCTGAACTTTTCATACTTAAACCGCTCCCCACCCCCATGACTCATAAGGTTGTAAAATATTTTCTCAAATTGGTAACCTTTTATTGCCCACAGCCATGAAACATTATTTAGGGGTACCTCCACCTGTGTTCTTGGGTCAAAGACACTCACATTTGGAGGGAAACAGTTTCATTTTTACAGAACAAAATGCCCTAAATCAAGACACATTTTAAACTCATTGATGGGAACCTCAGGTTAGAGCAAAGAAGAGAAGCATCTTTGCTCTGTTTCAGATATGGCCTGATGACAGCATTAGCCTTAGGGTTGGTTGGTGGGAGTTGGTGGTCTGCTAAGTTAATACAGTCTGAAAGGATTTACCTGATAAGTCACAGCAGGCTGACACTGGCGGGCAACAGGTGGCAGTTTCAGAGAGCGATGTTAACCCAAGGTGAATGTAAAGGTCTCAGTTCTCCAATTTCCTGTTCTAAGTGAACAGCCGACTGTAAGGTTGGTAACGTAGGTGTGTCTGCCCCACCCCTCCCCCCTTCTTTCTCCTGGGAACGTTCAGTTCACAGCATGGTCACAAGTCCTGCATGTATGAACCTCTTGAGGCAAGAAATGGTTCCACTGTCAGCTGGTAGTGAAGGGAGGAGGGGAAGTATTTGCACATTTGTGATCTTGGAAGTACTTGGAAAATGGCTTTCAAAATGAGCCTTTCGAAGGCTGTGGGAGTCAAACCAAGGCTGTTCACAGCTTACTAAATATTGCCAGGCCTTTTTCTTTTAGCCATCTGCTTTCCTACTCTGCTTCATTCCATACATAACATCTGAAGAGTTAGCACAGATCGTCAATGCTTAGCTACTTAGTCTGGGACCTGCTTGTCCCCTCCAGATGGTGTAGTGCACAGGTCGATAGCAACTGTAGTCAGGATTGCAAGCCCTCGCCAGACCTGGTGACTGGTTTCTTTTGTTTTTTGTGTTTGCTGTTGTTTGGTGCATGTTGGTTGTGCCTTATTGACCCCCACCATGGATTTGCATCTGACCTGGCTTCAGTAATACTCCCTGCTTAGGCTTTGTGGAAACATTTATCCTTTTGTCACTGGGCCTGGCTCAAAGCAGGCACATGACTGGCTTCCTAGGGGAAGTCTGCTGGTTTAGTCTGATGCATTCCTGAACCACAAAAGAAGGCGTTGCTCCTGAACTGGTGCTAAGTATGATTTCTGGGGGTAGCTTGTTTCCAGGGGCCAAATGGATGTAAAGTTAGTAATGGACTCCACCCTTCCTTGCTCTCAGGGTATCAGAAGAACAGATGCTATTCTTTGGGATGCTAAAACAGGTGGTCAGTGGGACAGCACAGAGCAAAGCCTCTAGCTGCCGGAAGCTTGTCTTGCCCTTGCAGTTTCTAGGCACCTCCCAGCACCGGATCCCAGCAGATGCCAACTTCCACTCCACCTCGATCTCGGAACCAGAGCATCCTCGGGTCTTGATCACAGGTTGGTTTCTCTCCTCGTTTGTGGGATGAGCCTTGCTTTCTCTGAGCTGCTTCTTGGTAACAGGGAGTGTGCTGTGCTGTATCAGAGCAGGCTATGATGAACACCAGAGCTGGATTTGATGTTCGCACTGCAGAAAGGGTCTCTGAGTGAGACATGTCATCATAAAGTACTTTAAATTGGGGTGGCAACCCTTTTCTGATCAGACACAGCCTTTTTTTTGAAAAGTCCTGGGTTTGGATTCAAAGGGTTTGTTCTTTTGGGGTAGGAGATTTATCAGAAGAATTATTAACACTGTAGAGAGGGAGACAGCAGCATAGAAGGGCGTCTGAAGAAAGTTCAGGCATAAATGGCATAGTGGGAGTCTTCCTCCAGGTTTCAGGGGATGGGAATGAGTCTATGCTATGTAGTTGATGAGTTGCCCATAGTGTGTCTGCAGTTGAGATGTCTCTTAATTACCTATGGGGATGAGGAGGGCAGGAACCCAGAAAAACAAGTTACTTTAGTCCAAAAACCAAATTATTGTAGTTTTGTTACCATCTAGGGGTCTTGATGGGGTTAGATTTCTCATCTAGTTAAGGAATTAAAAGGAGCTGGGTGTGGTGGTGCATGCCTTTAATCCCAGCACTCGGGAGGCAGAGGCAGGTGGATTTCTGAGTTCGAGGCCAGCCTGGTCTACAAAATGAGTTCCAGGACAGCCAGGGCTATACAGAGAAACCCTGTTTCGAAAAAAGAAACAAACAAACAAAAAGAATTAAAAGGCAGAAAAATTCTCGAGCTCTACAGGTAGCAGCAGAGAAATCTCAACCAGCAGATAGAAGCAGCAGCTGAAGACAGGCTTTTGTTAGGGGTGAGGAGACACAAAGAGCTCAGGCACTCAGAGAAGGACTTGCCTGCAAAGCAGGGGGAGACCAGGAGGGGGACTCGAAGCCAAAAAGCTAGTCTCTTAGCCCAAGGGCTGGGGATTTTAAAGACTCTCAAGAGTTTCCTTCCCTAATTTGGGGTTGGCCAGTTTAAAGAAAGACAGACTGGCTGGCCCACAACTGTTGTATAGCCATGTCCTGATCTGGCCTTGAGCTTGTTGAACCATCTTCAAGGGCCCTATTGGTGGAAGAAAGGCTCTCAAGGCTGTTGTTCTAAGCCACTAGGCTTCTGTCTGGGGTCAGGAAGGGGAGGAAGAAGCCAGCCATCTTGGAAATTCACCATCTTTGTTACCTGGTTATATCTTCTCTCCCTTTCTGTCTGCATACCAGGGAGCCTAACACCTAGACTCCCAGCTTCAGGAATTAACAGTTCAACTAAAATGGAGGATCATGTACAATGGTGTGCTGACATGCACAATGGTGTGGCTCTAGCTGACACCTTCCTGCACAATGGTGTGGCTCTAGCTGACACCCTCTATCTTTAGCTTCCCTTCCTCATAACTGTTGCCCGTGTTTGCTTTCCCTAACACAACCTTGTTTTCTGAATGCACATAGGGGCCAAACAGCTACCCTGAAACTTGGTTTGCTTCCATATTATACGTAATAGGTCAGGGCAGCAAAGCTGACTGGACAGGAAGAGTACACATCTTTCTCGCAGGCACCTCTGTCCTTGGCCAGAGTCCCCAGCTTAAGCTCAGAGTCACCCATCATAAATGGATACTGCACTTTTGTGTTCTGGAGACGAAACTGGATATAAGCACTGCTCAAGCTTTTTGTTGCATCGAGTGCCTGGCCACCCCTCTTCACTACAAACTCTGTGTTGTCATCGACAGTGCTTCCAAGCAGCCCAAGGAAACCTCTCATTTGATTGACGAATTTTATTTCTCCCTCCTCTGCCATGTTTTCAGTCCTTTCCTAACCTGCTTTCTGCGGGTTTCTTTCATTCTCTGTCTCCACTGGGGAGATGTCTCTAGGGCCCCTGGGTTTCAGTCCTGTGTTAACTGGCAGGAAGTCTCACAGCTCTATCTTCCTGCAATGTAAATGTCTCGCCTGAATTTTACAGTTGTCCTCCTCCAGATGTGTTCCTAGCCCCTGGTTCCAGCCTCCAAATTAGAAAGGGATGATTCTAGTATCATTTCTCTATAAACGGCTCCTCACTGGTTTGATTTGATTTGATTTGATTTGATTTTGGGGGGCAGGATCTGTCTACTATATAGCTTTGGCTGTCCCAGGCTAGCCTTGAACTCAAGGGATCCACCTTCCTCTGCCTCCCAAGTGCTGGGATTAAGGATGTCTACCACCTCACCAGCTTGTCACCCCTATCCTTTTGTCACATGGTTCCTCGCTCTCTCCTTTGGGGCTGGGCCCGGCATGGATGCTACTCTCTTGTGCCCCTGCTTCCCTCTCCCTGTTGGGTGCCTCCAAAGCTCTCACCTGCATTGACAGCAATTCCATCATGAGCAGTGGCTAGCCTACCTATGTTCTGAGTGTAGTGCAGTGCTGCAGTCTGCAACATCTGCATCAGCTCCCCACCCTCCCCACTCCCACCCCCACTCCGCTTCAACTCACTCAGACAGGAGGAGTCTTATTTCACTGTTATGCTCAGGATAGATTTATAGTCTGGTCTCACCCTGTTTTCTTCTTCACCTAGGAGGTCTTGGCCAGCTGGGAGTAGGACTTGCTAACCTCCTGAGGTAAGAGTTTCAAAATCAAATTCTTAAGAGTGTACAGTTGTCTCTGTAAACACTGGCTATCTTTTCTTTTATCTCTGGCCTCTTTTTGCTTCCATTTAAAACATCACATCTAATAGCTCTGTAAAACACATTTTATCTTGCCTCCTTGGCACAAGCCAGCTCTTTGTTCTTGGTCCTGAGTCCTGACTTAGGAACTGGGAGAGTCATCACCCCAGATGAGCCATTTAGCCTTCAGTTGTTTGGGAGCAGAGGGCAGGGAGCTGGAAGGGAAGACTCTGGGGTTGAAGACAGCAGGGTGAGAGAACAAAGCAGAGGAAGAGCTGCCGAGGATGTGGAGATAGCACTGGTGGTGGTACAGTAGAGGAGGGGACAGAAGCAGAGGACAGGTTGTGGGAAGAAAAGGAGGTGTGAACCCAGGGAGGTGAAGCTGAGGGGCATGTGACAATGGTACCGAGGGAGGCCCAGAAGTTACAGTGTCTCTTTGAAACAATCAGTTACCTAAGACTTGTATCCTTGACATTGCTGACTTGGGGGTGGCGGGCTCTCTTTCCCTATAGGAAACGATTTGGGAAGGACAATGTGATCCTATCAGACATAAGGAAGCCCCCTGCTCATGTCTTCCACAGTGGTAAGATAAAGATGGTCCTTGATGTTTTACTTTTCAAAATACTGTCAAAGGGGAAGCGCATGGAGTCCATGTGCAACTCGAAGAGGGACTTGGGCAGGGTCCTGGCTTAAAGGTGTATTTTCAATGCTGCTATATTCAAATGTTAAAGAGTAGGAGTGTTCTGTGGAATCTGAAGTTTGGAGTAATATATTTTCATATTACTTAAAATAATGTCTTTGAACTAAAATTTCTGATTTTATATCTTTTGAGTTTTTGGCTGGCTGATTTAAAGAGCCCACAAACAAAAATTAAGTTATCTGATAGGGGAAAGAGCTTGAGGAACATGGAGAGGGGAGATGGCTCAGTGGTTCAGAGCTCTTTCAGAGGACTCAAGTTTGGTTTCCCAGCACTCACATCAGGTGGGTCTCAATCACCTGTAACTCCAGCCTAGAGGATTCAAGATTCTCTTTAAGGCTCCACAGGCACATGCACTCACAAACTGCTCACCACCAATAACTTCAGCATCTTCTTCTGGCCCCTATGGGCACCTGGATTCACATACCACCACCACCACCACCATCACTAACAACAACAATGAATTCCAAGAAAGCAGACATGGGAGATGGAGCATGGCTGTTAACCCAGAAGGCTAGCACAGAAGGATCACAAAGTTGCAATCCAGTCTAGGCTAGCTAAACAGGTTCTTCTGCTCCAGGAAGGTTGGTGAGAGAGGGTGAGAGAAAATGAGAATGAGATTTTTCTCAAGTCAGTGGCTGGCGACAGGGGATCCATTTAGCTCTTCATTGCATGCAGCCTTTGTCACTCTGTGATTACAGGCCCGTTTGTTTATGCCAACATCTTGGATTACAAGAGCCTTCGTGAGATTGTGGTGAACCACCGTATCAGCTGGCTGTTTCACTACAGTGCCCTGCTGAGTGCTGTGGGAGAGGCAAATGTGTCCTTGGCCAGAGATGTGAATATAACAGGTGAGCAGCTAGCATTGGCTCAGTGGGGGTCAGTTGTTCCAGCTCTTGGTAAGAAGGTTTTTTTCAGATTTTCATAGTGTCTATTTATTTCAGGACTGCATAACGTTCTAGATGTTGCAGCTGAATACAACGTGAGATTGTTTGTGCCCAGCACGATTGGAGCCTTTGGACCTACCTCTCCCCGGAACCCTGCACCCGATCTCTGTATTCAAAGGCCTAGGACCATCTATGGAGTATCCAAGGTCCACACAGAGCTCATGGGAGAAGTAAGCGTTTCTTGGCAAGATTGCTCAAGGTTCAGGACCAGATGATTCTCTGTGTCTGGCCCCATTCTTTCTGCCTCAGGCACTTCCTGCTTCATTTTGATGGAACATTTGCATCCCAGAGATGCTTACCTCACTGGTGTGTTTGTCAAGTGGTAGGATGCTTGGAGATACTGAAGAACCACTTAGCTATAGGTTGCTCCTTGTCCACAGCCATGGTAGTAACACAGCACTTTTGGACACTCTGGCCTTGAAACTGCTCCTGTCTGTGCTTGCTATCTATCTCATTTGTAAGGCTCTCAACACCGGAGTTACTGGTGGGAATGTTAAAACTTTCTGTATGAGAGAGAGACAGAGACAGAGAGGGGGAGGGAGGGAGGGAGAGAGAGAATATATGTGGGGAATAAACAAGTGTATATACTCATGTGTGTGGGGGTCAGAAGTTGGGTATCTTTCTCAATTCCTCTCCACCTTAGATTTTGAGAGAAGGTCTCTTACTGGAACCTGGAACAAGTAGGCTAGGATTACAGGCATTGAGCCTTTGGGATCATGTCTTACTTCCTTAGTGCTAGATTACAGCCGCACACTGCACCCTGCTTTCTTAAGTGGGTTCTAGAGAGTCTAACTGTTCATGCTTGTGCCAGAAGCACCGTACCAACTGAGTCATCTCTCCAGACCAGAAACTTTCTACTGTGGAAAATTTCAACCACGCTTTTACTCTGACTTTATAGCACACTGTAGTCAGTGTCCGGTCTTCCTGCAGGGAAGCAAGCAAGCCTGTAGTACTCATGGCAGGGAGCAGGAGCGCCACCTGCAGGCTACTCCATCATTTGCACTGTTAATGTAGTATCAAGATGGTGATTCTTAGACGATAAAAAGTTGAGTGTTCTTAAACAAAAGTGAAAAACGTAGAAATTCTGAAAAATTCCACTTTCTTTCTTTTAAAAATTGTGTTTGTGCCCTTTATGTGTATATATCTACACACAGATGTGCCACAGCATGTGTGGAGGTCAGAGGACAACTGTGGAGTCTCATTCCACTTTTATGTTGGTTCTGAGGACCCAACTTAGTCACCAGGCTGTGTGGCAGGTGCCTTTATCGATTTATCTATCCTCCAGGCCCCAAATGCATATTCTCTTGAGCAACACCTAAACTGCATGTGATGATATTTTAAGAGAAAGCTATTTTTGTTTTATCTGGTCTCTGGGGTTACTGTTTTTTTAGCTAGCTCTTTCTTTTTCTTAGTACTATTATTACCGATATGGGTTGGATTTCCGGTGCCTGAGATATCCAGGAATCATTTCTGCAGATTCCCAGCCTGGAGGAGGCACAACTGGTAAGTGCAAACCAGTCTCCTTCATCTTTAATTTCTCTTGTTTCAGGGAGACCCTGCTTAGTCCACAAATTGCCATAGCTTCCTTGTATTTCAAGAGAGACGGGAAAGTAAGGAGTGTTTTTATCTCCCTGCCCCCCAAAATGCAGCAACTAAAATTTTTCTCATTTACCTGTATATAATAGTAAATCTTAATGTAGCCTATCTACTCAATCTGTCTTGGGAACTTAACATTTTTAGTCGTCTAAAGAGGTTCTCTGCATTAAGAGGACTGGAGAACTGGCGTCTCAGTCCTGACCCTCTTCCTTCCTGCTGAGAAAACCCATGGGTTGGGATTCTCTTTTAGACTACGCCGTCCAGATTTTCCACGCTGCTGCCAAGAACGGCACATTTGAGTGCAACCTCGAGGCCAGCACCAGGCTCCCAATGATGTACATCAGTGACTGCCTCAGGGCCACCCTGGAAGTCATGGAAGCCCCTGCCGAGCGCCTGTCCATGAGGACCTACAACATCAGCGCCATGAGCTTCACCCCCGAAGAGCTGGCCCAGGCGCTCCGCAAGCACGCGCCTGACTTCCAGATCACCTACTGCGTGGATCCCCTCCGACAGGCCATAGGTGAGCCCGCACACCAGTCCACTCGAGCTCCACATAGTGTTCGTGAGTACTCACGCCAGCCCGGTGCAGAGGCTTTAAGGCTGAGGAGCTGCCGTGGGCCATCCACAGATGCTTCCGTGTGGGAAATGGGTCCTTGGGAGAAAGGTTCCAGCTCAGGAGACAGTCCGGCCCCGTTTCACCATTACCTATGGTCTGGAACACCCTTCTGGACATAAGAATGTCCCCTTTCAAAGCTCTGGGGGGTTTTAATAACATGAAACCCCAGTGCAGGTGCCCAGTGAAAGGGAAAGAATCATCTCAGGACCCCCAAGACCAAGTTCTCAGCACAAAGGAGAATTGCCCTAGAAGGACAGAGAGAGGTCAGGAATAAGGGATAAAGACAGGCGATAGAGGATGAGGGAGAAGGTGAAGGGAACAAGGGAGAGGTGTAAAAGGTGTTTGCTCCAGAGGACGAAGAATTGCTTCTGAATAAAGAGGAGACACACATGGCACATTGGAAGATGGGGGTTTATAAGGATAAAACGGGAAACTCTATATTAGGGTGAGGTGTTTAACTTAATTGAGTGAGCTAAGGGTGGCTTTTGACTACTGGACTTCAGAACTTTGATAGCTGGACCTCAGTAATCAGCCTCAACAGGAGGAATTGGCCAAATAAGAGAATAGATCTTGGTGGCTAGCTTTAGGAACGTAGAGAGAAGGGCAAGATCCTGCCAGAGTCATGCTCACCAGGCCAGCATCCCTTCATCCCGTGTCCTCAGAAGAGGTGGCCCTGTGTGCACTCGTTCTGTTCCAGTCAAAGACGAACTTCTCCTCTCTCCCTCCACATAAAATCCGCCTGACCATTCACAAATCCAGAGCCTGGATAACCCAGTGTTCTCTCCCGTGTCTTCCCCCAGCGGAGAGCTGGCCCATGATAACCCAGTGTTCTCTCCCACGTCTTTCCCCAGCGGAGAGCTGGCCCATGATACTAGATGACAGCAATGCTCGGAGGGACTGGGGCTGGAAGCACGACTTCGATCTTCCAGAGTTGGTGGCTACGATGCTCAACTTCCACGGCGTCAGCACCAGAGTGGCCCAAGTGAACTGAAAGAGGAGGAGCGGCCCCCATGTCCTCAAAGTACAGGGGACACGGCAGTCTCTAAGTCGGAGAGCCAGACTGAATTCTAGCTGCTCTCAGGGGACTTCTAGGTGGGGTTGGGGCTCCTTTACACGCTGCCTTTGTCTTGTGCCTAAATGGGTCCAAGCACAAAGGCCAGAGAAATGAAGTCCTAAGCGGTGGTGGCTATCTCTTGGAATTCGTAGCATTTGTATTTAATTAAATTCAATTTAAGTATCATGCCTGAGACTTATTCTCTTTCCCAGAGACCAAAGATTACATGTTAGGGTTTTCAAAGCTGTTCTTCATGTTTAAGACTGGGATACTAATTCAAAAAAACGATCGCTTGCAACTTACATTTTACTTAGGATTTATCTAGGTGATAAAGAGTGTGGAAGATGATGAAGTTCATAAAGGGGAAGGGGCTCTAATGGATTCTGGTTCCATTTGGGGACTGCTAGAAATCTCAGTGATGTCGATGGGACTTTAATTCCCTGACCTGGTGATAGCGGTAACGTCAGATTGTTTGAAGATGCAAGTTTCTGGGCTTCACCCCCTCAGACTGACTCGGCCAAGTGGAGTAAGCTGACAGGGGTTCAGCCCTCTTAGGGTCCAAGTGCAGTTTCTAAACAGTGCTCTCCTGCGGTAGTAGTGTCTCACCAACAGTTGAGAGGTTGCTCAAACCCGGGTGGCTACACCTGGCTGCCTTCAGAAGTCGCCAATAAGGGGAACTAAGAGTTCTACAGCTGTGATAAAACAGCTGTGCCTCTGCTCTGGGTCAGTGATGGTAAATCATTATGCATTGTTGTCTTAAACTCCTAGTGAGTGGCATGAGTTTTTTTTTTTTTTTTTTCAGTCTTAACTGGATTTGAATCTTTTTTTAAACAAGAGAACTTTCAGATAATAGAGTACAATAATGGCTACAATAGTATAACTTATTTCTCATTCATTTAGTATAATTACGCTTACGTTGTGGATTTTGTTTCCTAAAACCTTTTAAAAATATATTTATTGAGACAGTATATACACCTTAAAATTCTTTTTTTTTTTTTTT
>NC_034597.1:54479295-54511494 GCF_900095145.1 Mus pahari | reverse complement strand
CTTTTTTTTTTTCCCCTTAAAATTCTTGATTTGGGGTCTGGAGAAAAGGCTCAGCACTTAGGAACACTTGCTGCTCTTATAGAGGACTTGAGTTCAGTTCCCAGCATCTGGTCAGTGGCTTATAACCTTCTGTAGCTCCAGTTCCAGGGGACCTGACTCCCTTTTCTGATCTCTAAGCACTAGTACACACTTACATGTATATGATACATAAATCTTACATGCAGGCAAATACTCGTACATGTGAAAATAAATAAAACCAAAATTTTATGTTGTTTTTCAGTACGTTAAAGTTGCAGTCTTGATAACAATAGAGAACCCCACATGTAAGTCCCCTCTCTCTGAAGCAACCACTATTCTCTTGTGTCTCTGGAAGGGGGTTCTGAATATCTCACATGAGCAAGATGTAGTCAATAGTGAAGGGCCTTGGATTTGTTAACCTGTTAGACATTGAGGTTTCATGAATGTTGCTCAAAGTTTAAGTTCACATTTCATATTAAAGCAACTTTTGGGGTCACCTAACAGGTTAAGAGCAAATGATCATGGTTGTGTAGGAAGGTATAAGTTTGAAGTTCATGTGAAATCTATGTGCATGGTAAAACTCAAGCAGCACAAGTGGATAAATACAGTGAAAAATATTTCTCACTCTCTGCACCGGTAACCATGACACGGTTACAAATGTGTGTGGGATGCTGGGGTTG
The DNA here is from genome assembly GCF_900095145.1 of Mus pahari. Lineage (NCBI taxonomy): Eukaryota > Metazoa > Chordata > Mammalia > Rodentia > Muridae > Mus > Mus pahari. The sequence goes on along the minus strand of NC_034597.1, from coordinate 54,510,796 downwards.
GAACTCAGGGCTTAGGCACAGCAGGCAAATATTCTACCACCAAGACACATCCCCAGCCCCATCTGTTTATTTAAGGCTCTAATGCTCATCACTGTCTGGTTGTACAGAAATATTTACAGGCCCCATTATTAAGGACATTTGGTCTTACAACCTTTAACTGTCATAAACAAAGCTCTAAGAAAGATGGTTGAAAATGTGTGCAACTTCTATTGTCTTAAAGGGCCCACATCTCTTTCTGGAGCTTGAAGGACACAGCTTCACACACATCCAGCTAAGTCTAAGCCCTGGAAGGAACGCTGCCTCCCTACCCCATCCCCAGCATGATAAGCTTACTAAATAAATTTAAAGAATTTACTATTCTAGTTAGGGTTTTACTGCTGTGAACAGACACCATGACTAAGGCAAGTCTTATAAAGGACAACATTTAATTGGGGCTGGCTTACAGGTTCAGAGCTTCAGTCCATTATCAGCAATGTGGGAGTATTGCAGCATCCAGACAGGCATGGCGCAGGCAGAGCAGAGAGTTCTACATCTTCGTCTGAAGGCTACTAGCAGAATACTGACTTCCAAGCAGCTAGGATGAGTGTATCAAAGCCCACACCCACAGTGACACACCTACTCCAACAAGGCCACACCCACTCCAATAGGGCCACACCTAACAGTGCCACTCCCTGGTCCGAGCATATATAAAACATTACACCTAAAACAAAGCACTGACATGAAGCTTTTCATGAGATTTTTACCTGCATGTTTTCATGAAAGATCTGCACAGCATAAACATACTGTGTACATTGCATGTTTATTTTTCTTTTCTATTTCAAAAAATATTTATTGCTTCTTTGTTTTGTTATTTTTATTTTTGACTGTTAGTTTGAGACAGTGTTTCTCTGTGTATTCCTGGCTGTCCTGAAACTCTTTATAGACTAGGCTGACCTTGAACTCAGCAATCTGCCTGCCTTTGCCTCCCGAGTGCTGGGATTAACATTGTGCTCTCTTCAGTGTGTTCGCAGCTCAGGAACTGATTTAGGAGGGAACTGTTATTTCCAGTGCCTTGCTTTATTACTACTAGGGTATAAATTCATGGTTTACATTCTAATGCACATTAAGAAGGCAAGGTCATTCTGCTGAAGTTATCAGGATAGTGAGAATAAGGACAGCAGAGAAAAGCTTCTCTCGCTTCTGCCCAAAAAAGTGCTGGGTTGATGACATGAGTAACGGAAGTAACAAGGAGCAGGGATGAAAGATGTAACAGGAAGGAAGACTGTTCCCTACACTGCTTAGAAAGTACGGTTACCATTCATAAATGCACGTAATTCTGTCCAGGAGCCACTCCCATTGGCTCCTATCTGCAGGTATCGCTACATCAGGACCACAGCTGTGGACAGCGCTCCTCTCATTTCCAGCCCTTTGCTGGGTCGGGCTTCTCCAACATTTTCTACCACTCAAAACTTACTTTGTGTGAGCCTGAGTATATAGGTATCTGAAGTGCTCATGTCTATCAAATGTTTGCTGATCGTACACCATGAAGAGATCTATTTCAAGTGAATCTTTTGTTCACATGTAATTTTCCCGTAGATAGATTGAAGATGAAAGCAAATTTGTGTATTAATGAGATGATGTACTTGTTGGTTTTTACATAAAGCACTAAATCTTGGCTGGATATTTGATACTGCAGGATATACTGCACCTTCGATATACTTTTCAGAGTTAGTCAGTGTATTGATTTTTATAATTATTAAGACTAAGAATTCCTCCCCACATAATAACTAAGTAGTCGAATTAGCTGAAGTTTAACTAGCACCTGTGGTGGTTTGAATGAGAATGGTTCCCATAGGTTCAGATGTCCCAATGCTTGGTCCCCAGTTGGTGGGATTACTTGGGAAGAATTAGGAGATATGATCTTGGAGGAGGTGTGTGACTGTGGGCTGGTGTGTTAGTCAAGGTTTCTATTGCTGCGATGAAACTCCAGGACCAAAAGGCAAGTTGGGAAAAAAGGGTTTATTCAGCTCACACTTCCACATCTTTCGATGTTCATCACCAAAGAATGTCAGGACAGGAACCTGGAGGCAGGAGCTGATGCAGAGGCCATGGAGGAGTGCGCTTACTGGCTTGGTTTGATGATGAACAGTGATGAAGAAGTGTAACAGAGTGTCCAGGGTGGCAGAGTTGGGGGTTATGCATGGGCTCAACAACATGAACTTTCACTCACCAAGGCTGGCCTGGCTATGGATGCTGCTGAATGCCAGATCTGTGACAGCGGTGACTAATACTGAGCCCCAGACATGGCAGCATTCCCAGGGGTGACCAGCTAGCAACCTGGTGGCAGGTTGACTATATTAGACCACTTCTGCTGTCACTGATACTTATTCTGGTTATGGATTTGCCTTTCCTGTATATAATGTAATGCTTCTGCCCAAACCACCATTCATAGACTTACAGAATGTCTTCTCCATCATCATGGTATTATTCCACACAGTACTGCTACTATCAAGGAACTCATTTCATAGCTAGAGAAGTGCAGCAGTGGGCCCAGATCATGAAATCCACTGGTCTTGCCATGTTCCCCACCATCCTGAAGCAGCTGGCCTGATCGAAAGATGGAATTGTCTTTTGTGTTAGTCGGAGTTCTCTAGAGTCACAGAACTTATGGAATGTCTCTTTATATTAAGAGAATTTATCGTAGTGACTTATAGGCTGAAGTCCAACTAACCCAACAGTGGGCAGCCGTGAATGGGAAGTCCAAGAATTTAGTACTTGCTGGTCTCATGAAGCCAGTTGCTCTAGCTGGTTGCTGTATAAGCTGGAATCCTGAAGAAGTAGGTTCTAACAGATGTGCTGGCAAGTGCAAGCAGGCAAAGAAGGGTGAGCCTTCCTTCTTCCACTGTCCTTATGTAGGTCTCCAGCGGAAGATATGGCCCATATTAAAGGTGTGTACCACCATGCCTGAATTTGAGACTTGCTTTGTCCCAGGATTGCCTTGAACTCGGAGATCTGCTTGCCTTGGTCTCTTGGGATTAAAGGCATGTACTATTTTGTCTAGGCCTAAGTTTTTCATGGCCACTATGCCTCAAGATCTGGATCTGTGACACAACATAGGCAAACTCTGCCAGAAACACCACGGATTCATTCTGTGTCTGATTTCAAATTAATTTTTGGTTGTTTCCTGTTCAGAAACCTGTCACCATTGACAAAATTCTTGAAACTTTTATATTCAGTTTTTGAGTCACAGTGTAGGGAGTGGGGTTGGGGGGGGTCCATGTCCCATCTTTGGCATATTATGTTGTAAGGAACTCACAGTAGACTGGTGACTTTGCAAGTGCCTGGTGACCTGATACCCTGTTTTTTTCTTTGTTTCCAGTAATGTCTTTGAACATGCTTATTGGGGTCACTAGAAACCTTCACTTTCTCCAAGCAGTGTGGAATCTGGCTTTAGAGGTTGGATTTGTGCATCCGAGAGAAAGGAATTCTGCTCACTAGTTTGCCTCAAATCATATAACCTTTTTTAAAAAAAGATTTCTTTTTTTTTAATTTGATAAAAATTTATTAAGTACCCATTATATGGAAAGCATTGTACCTGGGTGCTAAAAAACAAAAAAGTGTGACAAAGTTGTTTATATTTGTAGAACCAGAGCTAGTCCTTGAGATTGCTGATAGGAGAAAAAAAATGCTCCTATTTGGTTCATTTGGGAACCTAGAGCATGGATGTGGTCTTCCATCCGCTCACTTCTGTGATCCTCGTATCAGCCAATTTTAAGTCAAAACAAATAAGGCACATTTTAAAAAAAAATCCTTCCCCCACTCCCCTTTTAATTGACCAAAGTAAAGCCATAACATTTCATTTGGTAACCTGGTCAGAATTATAAAAATCATTTCACTTGGCCCAGCCCATATTGTCCAGGGCAAAACTTGCAGACAATTCAAATCCCATCCGGCTATTCTTATAAACTGCATATAAAAAATTATTTTTTTATTATATGTATGTATCTGTGTGTGGCCTTGTGGTTTTGAACACAGTGCCCCTGGGGTGTTGAATTCTCTGGGATTGGAGTTTGATGGCTGTTTGCTAACATGTCTGTTCCTGTGCTATGAATGGAACCCAGGTTCTCTGAAAGGCTAACAAGAGCTCTTAACTGCTGAGCCAGCTCTCTGCTGTACAGTCTTAACCAAATCACTACCTGTCCTGGTTCTCCAGGGCAGATGATGCTTGAGGTCTGACTGTGCAGGGGGAGCCTCGCCCAACTGTGCTTAGTAGGAATTGCTTGTTTCCATGCCGCAGTCTCCTTGGCTACCTTTCTGTTCAGGAGCTCATTTAGTAAAGGTAGGTTTGCAGTCATTCTCACTTCCTGGCTGATGATTGAACACTTCCGTTTCTTTTTGCCCTTTAAATAATTTTTTAAAAATAAATTATTATCAAAATATCTAACCTTTAAAATATCTTCCTTAAAATTATTCAATATTGTTCACATTGTGGTTGTCTTGTCAAAAAATAGATAAAAATCTACAACATGGATTTCCTTTCTGTTTAGTAAAATGCTGTATTGGAACAATTTAAAACTTTCTGGCTTTATATTACAGAGGTGTGTGTGTGTGTGTGTGTGTGTGTGTGTGTGTGTGTGTAAGTAACAGTGTCTCACCCTGTAGCTTAGGCTAGTCTTGAACTAACAGCTGTCCTCCTGCATCAGCTTCCCATGTGCTGAAGTTAAAGATGTGAACCCTTACACCTGGCCCTTAGTTTTCTGTGCAGTCATATTGTTATTTTGGGAGAGAAAAAGCTCAAACATTTGTTAAATATTGGCCATACGCTTTGAAACTGATCTCTTAGTGTTTACTAACTTCCAGAAATGAACCTCAAGCCGACATATTTATTCAGTCTTGGAACAGATGGACCGCTGCTAGGAAGAAACAAATCCTTTCTAAGAAGCTGAATCTTTCAAAAAGCTCCCCCGTTAATACTGAATCATGGTCATGTGACAGCTCCCATAGTTGCGGAGAAACTGTTTCAAAAAATGTTCAGTAAGAACAATTCTCATCTCTCTGGGGAGCATCCTTGACAGCAGAAACATTGTACCTTTGTCTGTATGCTAATGAGTTCCTACTCTTTCTGTTTTGCTCTGCTTTCCCCAGAAAACCAAAAAGGAATCTAGAATGACCTTGTTACTCTTGTGCTGAAGTCACTCCTATCTCCATGCCCGTCACCGTTAAGTAGGTTTTGCTGCTCTGGAATTCTGTAAAGATCAACCATATTTGGCTGCTGCAGCTGGCTTCTCTTGGCTCTACTGTGTTTGCAAGATCCACCTCCTGCACAGCTGCACAGAGCCAGAGCCTGCCTGTTCTAGGTGCTGTAGTGTGTCCCAGTGGATGTGTGATGAGGCAGTGTGCTGGAACATCTCCTCTTCAGCATAATGGACATTTCCATGGTCCTCATGCCTCTTTTCCTGTGTCTTTGGTGAATGCCTTTGGTTTCTCTTGGGCATCACCTAGTTCTGTGATCTACTGTGTGGCAGACCAGGTTTAGCTCCAGCACCTGTTGCCTGTTCCTCCCATGCTGTGTGCACCTGCTCCATGTCCCTGCCAACCTTTGATTTTGTTGGGGTTTTTAGTTTGAGCCAGCTAGTGAGTACTATAGGATTTTGGTGTGCTGTGTCCTTTTTTGTTGTTGTTCAGTTTCTCTTGGTGCTGGAGACTGAGCTCAGAACTTTGTACATATTGAGATACAATGCAGCCTATGGTTTCTATGTATACTACACAAAATTGTACAGATTTTATGAACTAACTTTTAAAATTTTGAGGGACATTTGATAACTTTCTATTACCTAAATAGACACACCTCTTTAAATAGTTTTTAAAACTATTATCTCAAGTGTGTGTGTGTGTGTGTGTGTGTGTGTGAGCGTGTGCACAATTTGTGTATGGCAGTCAGACTTGATTCTCTTTACCTGCTGAGCCATCTTGTTAGCCCTAAGTGTCCTATTTTAAATGTATTTATATATTTATTTTTATGTGTATGGGTGCTTTCCCTGAGTGTGTGTCTGTGCATCATACACATACAGTTCCCAGAGAAGCTAGCAAAGGATGTCTGATGCTCTGGAACTGGAGATACAGATAGATGGTTGTGAGTTATGGTGTGGGTGCTAGGAACCAAGCCCTATCCAACAGGATCTACATCAGAGAGTCACTACCACTGCAAATCTATAGTAAATCTATAGTTTACACGAGCACGTGTTTGTGAATGGAAACTATGCTTTTAACGTGAAGCTGGGGCACAGGCTTTTGTCTCTTTTCTATCTTTCCTTCTCCACCTCTGTGTTTACAATTATCAGCTCAACTTGGCCCTTTCTGTCTTTGGGCAGAGGTTGGTGAGGCATTTCCCTGCAGTCCTGTTGTCTTGTAAGGCTTCACTATTCTGCTCACACAACATCTCAGAAGGGAAAACTTCAGAAAGATGGCTTTGCTTTCTTAATGTGGAATAGAATACAAGACATGAATGGAGGCAGAGGCAGGCAGATTTCTGAGTTTGAGGCCAGCCTGGTCTACAGAGTGAGTTCCAGGACAGCCAGGGCTACACAGAGAAACCCTGTCTTGAAAAACAAACAAACAAACAAACACCCCAAAAAACAAAAAAGACATGAATGGAGGCCCTTTATGTGTTGGTGCCTGGGAGGGTTCAGCATACCAGATGTTGGATCATTGCAGTCTGTTTCTGCTCCCTCTGCCTGGGCACACTCAGAATCGTGGTGCTGGTGTGTGGAATCCCCACACTCTTTACTGCACACTCAGGTGGATCTCAGAATGGGAGGACAGCACAGGTGTGAGCCTATCAATCTTCATTGTTCCCCCACACGAGCTTCTTCTGGGTGCTGTGGGGCTCTGACTATAACATAGTCCTCCTCCTCTTCCTCCTCCTCCTCTTCTTCTTCCCCCTCTTTCTCCTCCTCCTCCGCCTTTTTAGTGTCTAAGACTCTATCATGGAAAGATAGGAAAAAAAAAAACAATTAAGATACACTGTGGAACGTTCTAAATTAAAGAAAAAAAAAGAAAACCTTTTACATGAAAGACTGTTTCTGCACCTCAGGCTTGACTTGTCTAACATAGATATCTTGGAAACAGAAAGCCATATGAGAGGATTTGAAACAGGCACAAAGATTGCCAACAATAGCTGGGATTTCAATACCTTTAACAATCGTAGGTCATTTCACAGCTCTGGAAGTCGACTGACAGTAATACAAATGCTTCTCCTCCCGAGAACTAGAAGCACAAATGAGTTTGGTTTGACCAAGACACAATTAGTCCCTTCACAAAGGACCTAGTTACGCCTCTTATCAAGGCATCTCAACACACGTGCGTGTGTGTGTGTGTGTGTGTGTGTGTGTGTGTGTGTGTGTGTGTTTCTTCTGTGAGCCAACTGCATCTTGCTAGCTCCCTCCTTAATTGACAAGATGAAAGCACTCTTCATGCTGTCTTATAGTGATATGGCAGATTTGATTTACTCTCTTAAGATCTTTAACCATCGTAACCCTTGCCTGATGGAGGAGGAGAAGCTGCGCTGGCTGGGAGATTTGTCTCTCTTCTGCTGTGCACCTTCCAGGTGGCCTGAGAGGATCCCAAAGCAATGGCTCTTCAACTTGGCTGCTATTTCTCTAGCTCCCCACCACATACCTGATTGCTTCAGACTGAATGCTTTGTTTGCGTTTCTGGGTCCCGGTGGCTGGTAAGCAGTCTCCCCTGAATCATGACAATGATTTGGTTTTGTATTTAAAATCTATCTTCATCGAGTAACACATGAATCTTTGTTTATTTTTTTTTTCTGTCCGTTGCAATTAGTTAACAGTTTTTTTTTCCCCATTTAAGACAAAGTCTTACTATATATCCCAGCTGGCCCAACTTTCATATCCTGTGTCAGCTTCCTGAATGCTGGTAGTATTATTTCTAAATGCTCTCTGTGTCTACTTTTAATTCAAATCACTTAAGAGTCATGTGTCTATTAGGAAGAGCAGGCCTTTGATATCTTAGACAAAGTTACATTGTGACTACTGTAACTCTTTTGTGATTTGTTCTTGACAAGTAGCTGAAGTTACAGAGTAAAAGATCTGAGTTCAAGCTGGGCGGTGGCTCACTTGGGGGCAGAGGAAGGAGGATTTCTGAGTTCAAGGTCAGCCTGGTCTACGAAGTGAATTCCAGGACAGCCAGAGCTATACAAAGAAACACTGTCTCGAAACAAACAAATCTGAGTTCATAGGGTGGTGGTGGTGGTGGTGGCTATGTGGTGCACGCCTTTAATCATAGCAATTGGGAGGCAGAGGCAGGCAGATCTCTGGGCTTCAAGCCAACTTGGACTACAGAATGAGTTCCAGAACAGCCAGGACTACACAAAGAAATCCTCTCTCGAAAAACAAACAAACAAAAACAAAAGCAAAAAATGCCATCTCTGGAGGGAATTAACTCATTAGATTATAAAGTCCCTCAATTTTATGGAACCCCATCCTGATTGGCCATAGAGACAACAGAGTTCATATAAATTGAATATGTTTAAAATACTCATGAAATAAGGAAATTAAATTTCCAATGTCAACTCAGAGTCATTTTAGAATATTGGTTAGTATAATATTAGTCTTTGGTAAGTAAGATTAATTTAATAATTTAAATTTTAAAAGCCATATTGCATTTCTTATTTTTCTTTTTTATTGTCAACAGAATGGATAATATATTTTGCAGTTTTAACATATTTTGATTACTGTTATTACTATATTAAATCCTTAAAAATTCTCTGTACCGATTGAAATCCCAGCTGTTGCTTACCAAGCACATTAGGAAAGGCTGTGGAGTTCAAATAATAGATTATCAATTTGCTTTCTAAAGGTAGAGTTATCTTTCTTCACAAAAAAATTTACTATTTTTCAATATACAACACATGCATAATTTTATTTTACTTTGTTTTCTAAACTTATCCTAAACTCATCAAATAGACTATTGTTTGCCAGCATAGATGGTGGTGTATAGTTATATCCCAAGGCTGAGGAAGGAAGAGTGGAAACTTAAAGCCAACCTGGGCTATGTAGTGGCCTGAGCTATCTCCAAAAAAAAAAAATCCCTATTATTTATAGTTATATATCATAAGGGATTATAAAATATGAAACAGTATATTCAACTAAACTCAATCACAACTGGCACATACTTTGTTTTAACAGTAATTATATGTGTTTACATACTTTTTAGGTGATTTTAAATTTTGGGTGATATTCATTTCAGTTAATGGATAATCTCTAGATGTTTACATGGTATTGATTGCTAAACATAATTTTGCACCTGGCTTGTGTGTTACAGAAGGCCACCTGACTATTTCAAAAGGCATGGGGTGGTGTCGGTAGGATGCTGAGTTACATGTGGCCATGGACTTTGCTCCTCTGCTAAAAAGACCATTACAATCTGTGACTCACTCTCATGGTCTTCCCATTATGTCTCTGTAGAGATCTAAGAGTTAATGGACGACACCAGTAAAACTGGGCTTGGAACTGTGCCTTCTGCAGAAGAGCACCCTCCCAACCCCCAATACATTGATTCCTAAACCTTCTGAAGATTCTTCCACCACAAAGTGGGAGCTTTGGGTTTCCCTTGGGCTCTTCCGGAGGTACCTGATCAACCCAGCTCAGTGTCTGCTGCTCAGAGATCCAGATCTTTCCACAAAGGCCACATTTGCATGTCTCTGCCCTTCCATGGGTGCGCAAGCTCTCCTGGCAGCCGAGAGCACTCTGCTCTGCTCAGAATTCATTACTGACTTAGGTGCTGGGAGTGGGAAATAGATATGAAATTTGTATAGAGTCATGTTGTTTTAGGGGATTATTGTGACAAAGAAATGACATGCCTAGTGGTTGTCTGCATAGTAGCATCTGTATCCCTAGTACTTGGGAGGTAAAGGCAGGAAGATCAGAAGTTCAAGGCCATCTTCGGCTATATGGTGAGTTTGAGGCCAGCCTTGGATAGTCAACACCAATATTCAGCAGCATCAGCAGGAAGAGGAAGAGGAGGAGGAAGAGGAGGAGGAAGAGAGACAGCCTTTGTGAACATCCTGCGTAGTGTCCAGGCTACAGGCGATTGCATTTGAAGTCTGGCTTCTCTGCTAGCTCAGGTCCCCTTCCCAGGATCTGTGGTGCCATTTGACATTCTCAAGAAACCTCATAAAACTGCCACCAAAGGTCACACTGGCAATATCATCCCTGCCCAGGCTGGACTCCACAGAGACTGCATTCATTTTGTTCTGCTCTTGTTCAGCTCTCACCCAGGCAGTCAGGCTCCTGCCCAGTGGGAACAAGTTGGTCACATTGGCAAGGTACCAATGCTCTGTCCTCCTCCACTGTTTGGGAACAACTGGCCCAGCTTCACTCTGCAGGTGTCAAGCTTCCAGGATCCACTGGGACAGGAAAAACTGAACCTTTTCTGTTAGGCAGCCAGCCAGTGTGTGCAAGTATGGGTTGCAGATACTAACAAGGATCAGAAATGCAGGGAAAGATAGGTCAAAGCATCCATCTCTCAATGTGGCTTGGATATAACACTAGTGCAGGTGGCAGGGGAGGGGACCAGCTGACAGAGCACTAGAAAGGGAAGCATGCATTCAGGAAGAGGAGAGAATGCACAGGGAGAGTCTTCTATCCCTGTCCTCAGAATCTGGGGCCTGGGAGACAGACCCTCAAAGACCTGTTAGGAAGGGAAGGGCTTCAAGCAGCAGTCACTGAGTGCAGAGATTTGGGGACAGTGATATGCTCATGGAGAAGAGGGGTCTCAGGGATCCAAAGCCTGACCACGCAATGGCCCCCACACTACCCGGTTCACGAGAAAGGGTGTTGGCTTCATCAGATTCTCAAGTGGTCCCCCTTCAGCTCACAATATGAACCATGGTATGAGTGGGATCCAGTGTATCCAGGTTTTGTATGGAGGCCCAGCTTGCTGCCTCGGTCCATCCTCCGCCCAGGTAGCAAGTATTGCTGGGAAGTCCTCCAGAGCCCAGCAGGCCCTGTGTTGGAGCAATCTGAGGTTACTCATGTAAACACGCTGGAGCACCTGCCACCCCACAAACCCCAAGGCCACTCTGCTCAGACCTTGACCTTGTGAGCTCAGGCCTTGGAAGCTGATAGCATCCTTCCCTCTTGCCAGAGTCAACAGGGCACGTGCCTGTGTATTTGTCAGCCTTTTCTGTAAGGGAAGGGAGTGCCACGTTGACACCTGGTTGGCAGGCATGTTCAGCTTTTGTCTTGACAGGTCCAATTGGCTTCTACCTTATCTTTTTGCCCTTAAGGGACGCTCGTTGGATCGTGGCCTCTTTCCTCTGCCTTGGGCTCTCTGAGATTTCTGACAACAGCTACAGTTCTTGTTTTAGCCCCTTGGACACTTTCTTTCACTGATAGAGACCCTGTCCTTCTAGAAACCGTTGTGTAGGACTGCAGAGTCAGCTCCTGGGTGGGTGGAGCTTTGGATGCCAATCTCTGGCTGTGATGGGCCAGCCTCTGCAGAGGTGGACAAAGGGCAGAGGTGAGCAGCACCTTTGCAGGCTGACTCCATGTGATGACGTCAGTCAGTTTTCCTCCACGATGATAAAAACACCTGAGATGGGTGAACTGAAAAGATAGAGAGGTTTACTTGTTGCCTGGGTTCACAGGCTTTAGTCCACAGGTGGTTGGCTCCATTGCTGTGGGCACTGTAATAAGTCAGGCACAGGGAGCGAGTGGTCAAGAAAGGATGCTCACACCATGGCAGCTAGGAAGCGATGGGAGAGTCCTAACACTCGGTCAGAGTCCCCGACTGACCTAACTTTCTTCCACAAGCCCCAGCTCCTAAAAAAAAGTCTTCCCAAATCTTAGGGACACCAGGAGGGGAAAAGAAGGGCCTTGCCCACAACTACCTCCGGGCTCTTCTCTTCAGGCTCAGCCGGCAGAGTTGGAGGTGACGTGGCTTGCACACCTTGCACACCTGCCCTGGTTTGGATATTAGAGATTCCCCAGGGGTCCTTGTGTGGAAACCACGCCTTGTGTAGAGTCCTACCTGCAGACCCTCTAAGAGGCGGGGCTTTGGGAAGGAGGAAGATTTCTAGGGACATGGCTTGAAGGGACTGTTAGGACATGGCACCTTCCTATTTCACCCGTTGCTTCCTTGACACCATGGTGGGAGGGACTTTTCTCGAGCATTCCCCCATTCCCTGTGTCTGCCTATTACAGACGCCCCCATCCTCGCCCCAGATCAGACCATTAACACACATACTGCCCCTTTGCTGTTTGTTAGTCACCATGAGACTCACAGACTGCAAGACCAGTGTTGTGATGAGCACCAGCCTTGCTCCTGACCCTCGTGGCTATGGATCATAAGAAAAACCCGTGCAAAATCCTCATTTTGTGTTTAGAAGTCTTCACGTCCTGTGTCTCCTTGCACTCTGCTCCCTAACAGGGTCTCTCACATTGTTGCAAAGCCCCCTGCTTCCTCCCCAAGAGCATTGCCATCTTTCAGTTTCTCTCTGCCTATTCGTTAGGTGGACGACTCCTAGCCAGTGACAACGGCATCGCAACGTTGGCTGACTGAGCCTCAGAGACCTGGTTTTTATATGTTGCCTCCCTTGCTCCCACCCAGGGATTTGCTATATATTTTTAGGCTTCTCTGAGTCTCTGTTTTTATTTCCTGCTGGAAAATGAATACCATTGAGATACCTGCTTAGGGCTGGCAGGAGGATTTGGTGGGTGATGGTATGGGAATTTCCTGGGGCCTGGCAGGTGTGGTAGGTGGGAACCCTCCTTCCTTGGCTACATTTCTAGTAGATTCTCTGGGATGGGGCTAAGGGTAGGTATTTTTAGAAGCGTCAGGTAACTCTCGTGCAGGGCCAGGTGACACTGCTTCCTATCGCTTACGGTAGCTGACACATCTGGCACCATACCCAGAGAGTGTGTTTGTTCACTGGGAAGGGTTGACTGGGAATATCAGGTAGAACTTCATGGTGGAAAGGAGATGCAGTCTACAGATGGCTGGTGGGAGCCATGGTCTTAGGAACTGGTAAGAGACAGGGTCCCATCCATGAAGCCAGCTGTGTCTTCTCCACTGAAGTACAGCTATGGGCTCTCAGGAAAGGAGGAGGTCTGACGATGGAGCATCGGTTTCAGATCAGCCCCATGAGGAGCTTGGTTGGGAAAGGAAAGGTACTGGAGATAGTAGGGAGTGAAGGTGGTTTTACAAAAGGATGGTAAGCATCAGTGCTCTAAGAATGACCAGTGCTTAACTCTGCATGTGACATTTTCTAAGTGTTGATTTTTTTTTTTAATTATTACTTTGAGATGGTGCGGGGTTTGTTTGATTTTTGAAACTATGAAACATGCAACAGACAGAAAGTGCACAAACCACACATGTGTGACTAACCAAAATACAAAAAATGTACAGCTTCCCCAGTCTAGCCACCAAGGACTCCACCGCCCCACCCCTTGAGCCTCCCCACTTCCCAAAGCTCTAGCTTTCTCCCCTGCCTTCTGCAGCAAGCAGGCTGTCTCCACTAGGAAAGGGATCCTGCTAAGGGTCCGTCCGCAACCTCCACTCTTCTGCGTCGCTTTTTGTTTTGTTGTTGTTGAAACAGAATCTCTCTATGACTTGGCTGTCCTGGAACTCACTATGTAGACCAGGCTGGCCTCGAACTCACCATGTAGACCAGGCTGGCCTCGAACTCACTATGTAGACCAGGCTGGCCTCGAACTCACAGAGATCTGCCTCCCTCTACCACCACACCTGAATTTCCACTGTTTGCACCCCATTGGTTGGGGCAGGGGGTGTCTCTGCAAAGGCACAGCCAGGAGAATAACAATCCGCATGAAGCAAGAAGGAAATACAGTTTAACACAACTCAGTAGCCAGTGTTGGTTCAAGCAAACTTCAAGACACTTGGGCAGTTTATTTTAAAAATATTTAAGTAGAGTAAAATTGGGGGTAGGGCAAGTTTCCCATGTAATACAATCCTGTGTGCACAGTAAAGCCTGAGGCATGATTACATTGAAACTCTTCTCAAGGTATACATCACTTCTTCCATAAAGATAGTTTCTATAGACAGACTATATGTGTTACCTTAAGGGCCTGGGGGAGGAGCTGGTGTGGTTTTGGTCATAAATATAGTGCAGAGGTCACCTGTCACTTAGACTATTATCTCTGGTCCTGCTTGTGAGAGCTTGGGGGACTCCAGGTATAGCCTGGCCCTACAGACAGCATAGAGATCAGCTAGGATATTAGCCACCTCCACTCCCAGCCGTCTGAGTGGAAAACAGGTTGTCCATCTCTCCCGCCGAAGAGACAACCTTGCAGGTTTAACGTTCCTGACTTCCCTAGTGGTTATATGTGAGCACAGGGATTCTTGTGCTCCAAACTGTTGAGGTCCACTCCTTTTAACACAACTGTAGCCATTTTGTATTCAGTCCCCATTTTGCTCATAAGGTGAAGTAAGTTCAGGTTCTCAGACTCTACTTCCCATAAGTAATTATCCATAGCTGATACACAAAAATAATGTTACTAACAATCAAAAAATTATGGTTGAATCACTTATACCCTGTTATCTCAATGTTCTGAAATTCTTCTGTTCATCGCTTGTCCACCACCCTCCTTACCTCACTGGGGACCAGTCGGCTTAAAGGTTGGCGGATAATACTTTGTCTAGTTAGCCAAAAATGTTGTACCACTTCACTGCTTGCCTTCAGATTTTTGAACCTAGATTTTCATATAAAAACCCTGTCCTGAGGACATACTGGTGCCACAATTAGGTTTTTCCTTTTTGTGGACCTGGGTGTCCAGTATTACACTGTGTGTTCAATAAACTATTCTTGCATAACTGAGGTTGGTGTACGTATGGTTTGTGTGGTGATTCTTGACCCCAACACAAACATTTTCTGATGCAAGTAAGGGTGATGCTCACAGTTTGTTTAATGGAATCATTTGGGGTCCACTTTTAATTTGGACTAGTGTAATTCCTTCATGCAATAAACTGAAAAGAACCACACACACCCCACAAATACACAAAAGAACGTGCGTTATGTCTCTGTAACTTTGGGTTATATAAAATGCAGATCAGAAGTATTCAAGGTGGAAAATCCTGTGTCTGAACTGAACATCCAGATATTTCCCCCTGACATCCCATCAACCATCCAGACAGCACCTATGGACACTGTATTAGGTGTTCAAATTCATCTACATGTGATTTAAATGATATGTGGATTCTATAGTACTGTGTACCACTTTATGTACCAGCTATAAACATCCACACATTTTGGTATCTGCAAGTGTCCTGGAACCAACCCCCCACAGAAGGGACAGTGTACTTATGGAGAAAGTCTTAAGTGCTAAGCAGTTCAGGGAGGGAGCTGTATCTGCTCCCTGCACAGTTCTACACCCTTGCAGAAGCCAGATTATCTATTCTAATCTGCAACCATCCTGTGAGGTGGTTGTTCTGATTTACATATGGGCACACTGAGAAGGAGACTGATAAACTAGTTCTCCTGGGACTTAGAGCTAGTAAGCACAGAGCAGGGCTTCAAACCCAGCATGCCTACCTTTCTATACACACACACACACACACACACACACACACACACACACACACACACACACACGTGTGTGTGTGTGTGTGTGTGTGTATTCAACTATTATCTATCATCTATCTATACTTCAACTATCATCTATCTATCTATCATCTATTTATCATCTACCATTTATCTATCATCTATTTATCTATCTACACGAATGCGCACAGAAAGACATGAAAAGAGAAGGGAGACTATTTAAGAAGAGGAAGGGAAGGAGAAGGAAGCAGAGGAGGAGAGCAAGAGAGAGAAATGGGAAATAAGAGTGGTCAAAATTCATGATGTAATTGAACAATACTGTCACTGTACTGATAGATTCAAGGACAGGGTAATTGCCTTTGATTGTGTACTTACTGGTGACCTTACTAGGCCCAATAAGAAATTCTAATCAAATATGCACTAAGTGACTTTGAATAAACTAAATGCCAATCTGAAAGTCATGAATCTGAGAAATGGATTGGTAGGTATAGAAGGGGTGCCGAGATGTGTGTGTGTTTCCTACATATATATGTGTATGTGTGCATGCATGCACATGTGTATGAATGTATGTATATGTATTCACACATATACATACATGTATACATGAACACACACATATATATACATAAATAATATATACATCAAGACCCTCTCTGTATATACCAGTTCATATATATATATATATATATATATATATATATATATATATATGAAAAAGAAATGGTTACTCCTGGTGGTTCGTGCTGACCAATGACAGGTCAGGACAGACCCAATCGGAAAGAAGGGGTTCCCATGGCCATTCTCCATCCTTTTTATTTCTGCTTTTCCATAAGCAGTGTGGAAAGATTCATATGGAAACAGAGCATTAATTAAAGGACACTGTGACAGAAGTTACACATGCTTGGAGTTCCATCTGCCCAGTTCCCACACTTCCCTAGGTAAACTGTAGCCTTAGTCTTTTATGCACCTTTCCAAAACTTCAAAAACACATATCTGGGCTGGACAGATGGCTCAGAGGGTAAATGCACCGTCTGCAGAGCCCAGTGATCTGAGTCCAATCCCCAGGACCCACATGTCGGGAGGAGAGAACCATGCCCCCATAAGTTGTCCTTTAACCTCCATACATGTGCCATGGTATGCTCCCAGTAAGACATAAAATATTTTTAAAAGTAAAGTAAAAATGCATGATCCATGAGAGTCAGACCTTGGACTCATCTCTCTTTTCAACCTGTGGGTTTGTGTGTTTGGTGCAATCCTGTACTACGGATGCTATACCTCAAACTTTCCTTAACTCAGTAGAGAGGGAAGGTGGCTCCATACATTGCTCTCAGTGGGCCACATTCTCTTATCTTCCATCCTTCCTTTGGGGGAAGTTCCTCCCTTGTATGTTCACAGAACCATACCCTCTGCCACAGGAGCACCAGGTGACTAGTCCTACTGTCCCATCTCCTTGTGAACAGTGGTGTCCAGTGTGACCTAAGGCAAATGTGGTTTGTTACAGGCTGAACTGCTGACATCTCTGTCTGCAGTGTGACCTAACTGGAGACAGTTGTTCACAGAGGTGTCAATCAGGTTGAAGTAAGGTTGTCAGGGTGGGCTCTGATTCCATATGGTGAGTACCCTTATAAAGAAACCTGGACACACACTGGGGGCAGTGGGGAGGGATGGTGTAAGGATTTAGGGTAAGCATATCCTTCCACCACAAGTCCAGAAGCCACACAAGGAGCCAGCCTGCTGCACTTTGACCTTGGACCTCCAGCCTCTAGAACAGTAAGGGAGGGAGAGAGAGAGAGAGCATCTGTGTTAGGCTGCCTGGCCTATGGGATGTGCTAGGTGGTTGACTTCATAATCTGGCACAGAGGTCCTTTTTGAAGCTGGCAAATGGACACTGCAAAGAGGTCATTGTGGTATATGTGGTAAGTTGGAATGATGTGTGTCCAGATGTGGGAAGAAACAGCATGCTCAGAGGGACTGGGCAGAGGTAGGCAAAGAGGGTGGAGAGGAGAGGTGTCCTCTGTCTTATGACCTATTCCTGACCTTCCCCTCATTATTGGGAACCCCGGATCTTCCCAGAACTCTGAGCAGGCTGGAGTTGGGACAGGTTGGGACAGTAAGAAACAACAGATGCAGTCTCTTACTCCTCCATCACCGACTTCATGGATGACACCTGAATTAGAAATGGCAAATTAACGAGAAAAACTTAATGGACTGATTAGCCAAAGGTTTACAGAGCACAAGAACACTCAGATAGAGCCGTCTGCTTTTATGTTACATCTGTTGACAACAGTGGTGGGTTATAGAAAAACATGACAACACAAAGCAAATTGAGGGGTAATGGCAATAAATGTGCTGGGAGACTCATCATATACTCAAGGAAGCTTTCTTTTGTTTTGGTTTTGGCACTTGTAGGTTTTTTTCATGTTGTTGGGATTCAAACTCTCATGTCTCCGACTAAGTAGGCCTTGCTTACTGGATGAATTGTATCTAGGGTGCAGGTGTCCTGACTGTGCAGTGGCTCTGAGAAGTCCTTTCTTTCTTTCTTTCTTTCTTTCTTTCTTTCTTTCTTTCTTTCTTTCTTTCTTTCTTTCTTTCTTTCTTTCTTTCTTTCTTTCTTTTTTTTTCTTTTTTTGGTTTTTCAAGACAGGGTTTCTCTGTATAGCCCTGGCTGTCCTGGAACTCACTTTGTTGTAGACCAGGCTGGCCTCGAACTCAGAAATCCGCCTGCCTCTGCCTCCCGAGTGCTGGGATTAAAGGTGTGCGCCACCATGCCTGGCTGAGAAGTCTTTTCATCAAATGGAGAAAAAAAAGAGCTGGTCATGAGGACAAGATGAACCACACAAGAGTTGTCATGAAAAGTTTCTTTCTTGAGGGACAGACAGCCTTCATGAGTCTGAAGCCTGGGAAGAAGGCAGAGACAGACACGAGACAGGAGGAAAGAGGCACGGTCTGGGTAACCGTGGCGGAGCCACCCCGGTCTGCCTGGAAGGAAGCCAGGCCTCATTTGTGCAGGCGAAGGCCTAAACCAAGCTTTGAACCTGGTGAAGTCAATGCAGGGGATGGAGACGCTTGGGGGTTCTGAGACAGAGACTAAGACATAGGAAAACAGGTGGGTGTCTCATATTTTATCCTATTGGTAAAAATGGCTGCATGAACCTAGGAGGTCGGAAGGGGCGGCTATACCCTGAGTTAGACCCCAGGAACCCAATGGTAGGTGAAGAGAACCAGTTCTCTATATTGTCTCTGGTCTGCACATGTGCTCCTTTGCATGTGAACACACACACACAGAGACACACACAGATCTCTCTCTCTCTCTCTCTCTCTCTCTCTCTCTCTCTCTCTTTCTCTCACTCACACAGACACACACACACACACACACTCATATATACACATACACTCAACAAATACATACATAAATAAACAACTAGATAAATACATGTATTTTGGTTTTTTGTTTTTGTTTTTTACAGCCAAGGGGCTGGAGAGATGGCCAGTGGTTAAGAGTCCTTACTGTTTTTAGAGAGGACCAGTTCTCAGCACACACATGGATGCTCACAACAATCTATACCTCCAGTTCCAGGTAATCTGATGCCTCCTTCTGACCTCCAAGGGGCATCAGACATGATGCACGTACACACACACACACACACACACACACACACACACACACACACACAGGCAAAACACTCATACACATAAAGGTTAATTAATTAGTTAATTCAAAATTAAAATCACATTTTTTAAAAAAGCCCAAACTAAAAAGAGAGTTCCTCTTGGTGTATTTGTTTCCAGGCAGATCATGGCTTCATTCAGTTATGTCCTGCACTTCAGTCCACCCAGGACTCACCTGTCATCTTGGTTTATTTCGTTTTCACTGTTGAAGTGGAAGGAGTCACAGCTAAGTGAGCTGCCAAACTTGCTACAACAAATCTGTTGGCGGTTTCATGTCCTCGAGGTAGTTCATCCTTCTCCAAGTCTGTCTGTCTGTCTGTCCAAGAACAAGATGCTCACCAGAAACACCCCCACTGGGCTGATGTGTTCTGCTGGGACCGGGGATTACAGGGGGTTGGGCAAATTCCTGGCAGCTGGGATTCAGAGCTGTCAGGAATTCTGGGAGCACAGACAGATCTTTCAGTTTTGTGAACTGCTCCATGAAAGTGGGCCCAGTGACTCTGAATGGTGCCAGCTGGGAGACAGGAGGGGAGCTTAAGGAACAACTTCACAGAGGTGTCTGCAGGCCGATGTGGATCAGCACAGCAGCCCCTGCTGTCACCACAGGCAGCGTGGGACACGTGTTCAAAGTTGCAGAGTTTTGAGGAGCATCAGGCCACACCCCAGGTAGCCAGGTATCTGTATATGAGCGGGGAAATGGTCACCATCACTTTCTCTAACTTCATCCAGCTGTCTTGGCTCATCTCAAGGTTGCCTGGAAACCTGGGCATCGGGTATGGAGCCAATCTTCCTACTTAACAGTGTGAGTTAGATGTCAAGGAGTTGTCTGTAGCTGCCACTCAGGTGGCTCACATGTAGGCTCTCTTGTTTATTTATGTATGTATTTATTTTTTTGAGACAGGGTTTCTCTGTGTAGCCCTGGCTGTCCTGGAACTCACTCTATAGACCAGGCTCACTTTGAATTCAGCAATCTGCATGCCTCTGCCTCCCAAGTGCCACCCCCAGCCATTTTTGTGTCTGAGAGTCCTGGATATTGTGTATCTGTTTGGTGTCAGGTGTCTGAGCTCAGGTCCTCAAAGGAACTTGTAGAGTAAGAACCTTCCGGCTAGACCAAAAGGTTTTAGAGAGAGAGAGAAAATGAGAATGAATTTTTAATTCTGACAGATTAGAGATTTCACGCTTGGTCCGTGGAGAACATCATCAAAATGTGCATTATTCCAACAAACAGCAAATTCTGACAAAGAGGCCAAGGAAACCCAGTAAGTGCACACACAAATATATTCCAGCAGAGGGCACCTTAGGCTTTACTAACTGCGGCGGGTGGCAGGCCAGCAATCTGAAAACCATTTGTTGGCCAACTTGTTTTCTTAGACCTTCTCTGCTGTGGTTTGAGCAAGGAACAGATGGAGGTGGGAAGCCAGAGGATAGAGCTTAGGAGAGAAGCCAGGAGACTCCAGCTCATCACTGGCTCTGCCACTGGCTGACTGTTAACGAGCCAATAGTGTTGGGTTTCGTTTCAGTATGAGGAAAGAGTTACGTTCCAGCCACCACTTTATAACCCACTGGTGCTGACAGGCACATTGCTACAATAGCTATGTCCCAGCAATTCCACGGAATCAGTATAGAGCATGGCTTTACATGCTGTACCTCCAAGCCCAGGGAAATTCACTGCCTTCTAGAAATAACAGTGACTGTCATCTTTTAAATAGAAGCTTCATTTGCTCAAAAATAAATCAATGTGTGCCTCCTGGATGCCCTGGCAAACTGTCGTAATGATAGCGTTAGCTTCCTGTTCCTGAGATGGGCAGCTATGGAAGTCAGGGTGGTTGTGATCAGGGGAGGGGTATTAAAGGTGATGCTGTGAGTACCATTGGGCCCCCTGAAGATCAGGGTCAGGGAGATGACCTTCTGAGGGTTGGGTTAGAAGCATGAGCAGGGGTTGAGGGTGTCTCTGGCAGAAGCTGGGGTGTGGCCTCACAGGGACAACAGGTGATGGACAAGCCTTTCTAACTTGTGGAGCCCATAGGCCTGGGGGTGTTCTGCTAGGCAGCTGGCTCTGCTGTGCACTACTATTTGAGCCTCCAGCTCAGAAGCTGTGGTTTTAGGCCCCATTCTTAGAATTGGCCAGAACAATTATTTGCAGGAGGGAAGGGAGATGACAGAGCAGGCAGGAAAGCCTAGTCCATGGTCTGAGGTTCAGGGCCAACACTGTAAGAAGGTGCACACCTTAAATCTCAGCTTTCAGAAGGAATGGGAGAGTTCCAGGATTACACAGAGAAATCCTGTCATGGGGGAGGGGTAGGGAAGCTCTCTCTCCCCCCTTGGATTTTCTTGTTTCTGCTCTTCAGCCTCCTCTCTCTTCCATATTCTCCTTCCCTTCCAACTCCCCCCCCCTCTTTTCTATCTTGTGTTTTCTGGGGTTTCTTGCAGGGGCTGCTCGGTTGAGCTTAGCCCTGAGCAGAAGAGAAGGGACTCAGCTTTTTACTGGGAGGGTGACTGGCATGCAGACGCCTCCTGCTGTGGTCAAATAGAGTGTGGCTGTGCCATCTCCCAGAGGAATGGCCTTGGCTCCTGTCCCATCTAGTACCACCAAGGAGCACAGCAGGCACAATCCACTACCAGGGCTACAGACAAAAGCTGGCTGCCTACTTGCTTGATTTTATGTATTTCAGCCAAAAGGTTTGTGGTCCTCCCGACTTATGTATCATATAATGAATTGCTGTAACCGATGTCACGCACATTTAAATTTCATGGAAGAAGTTAATGACACCAGCAGAAGTTGTGATCTTTTCTTCTCACACCAACCACATTGTCCTGCTGCCTGCCAGAGACTGAATTGGCACATGTCCTTTGACTAAAGAGTCCTCATGCCAAAAAAAAAAAAAGAGTCCTTGTGGCTGATGGAAGATTCTGGGTCTGCTTCCGGGCTGAGGGTCCCTCCTTAACCACTTGGTTGCTAATGGTCATGGGCTTGGTTACCTATGTACTTTCCTCAGAGGTCATGTTGGTCCTTACTTAGGACTTTGTCTTAGGGTTTCTATTCCTGCACAAACATCATGTCCAAGAAGCAAGTTGGGGAGGAAAGGGTTTATTCGGCTTACATTTCCATGCTGCTGTTCATCACCAAGGAAGTCAGGACTGGAACTCAAGCAGGTCAGGAAGCTGGAGCTGATGCAGAGGCCATGGAGGGATGTTCTTTACTGGCTAGCTTCCCCTGGCTTGCTCAGCCTGCTCTCTTATAGAACCAAGACTACCAGCCCAGAGATGGCACCACCCACAAGGGGACCTCCCACCTTGATCACTAATTGAGAAAATGCCTTACAGCTGGATCTCATGGAGGCATTTCCCCAACTGAAGCTCCTTTCTCTGTGATAACTCCAGCTTGTGTCAAGTTGACACAGAATTAGTTCTGGCCCAAATATTCATGAGAAGTGACCCAGCTTACCCCCAGGTGGACAGCTGAAGGGTGGGGAGTGGGAGGGAAGAAGAGAGGCCAGAGAGGAGAAGCAGATGTACTATTTTGGTTGATCTGGTGTCTAGTGTCACTTCTGTTGCTCTGATGAGCACAAGGAACCCAGAGGAGTAATGGCCCATCTGTCTTACAGCTCCAGGTCACAGTCTGTCATTTTGTGGAAGTCAAGGCAGGAACCTGAGCAACTGACCACAACATATCACAGTCATGAGTGGAGAGAAGCAAGCGCATCCGTGCTGTCTGCTTGCTTTGCTAACTTTCTGCTGTCCAGTAGCTCAGACCCTTCACCTCTCACAACAAGCTGGGTCTTCCTACATTAATTAACAAGCAGGACCATGTTCCTAGAGATGTGCCAATAGACCAACCTGGGAGAAATCAATTATTTCATGAGGCTATCAGGCGAGTCAGGTTGAGCGTTAAAATTAACCATCACAGCTATTATCACAAGTACTGCAGAGTGGGTGGCTCAAACAGTAACCCCTGTTGTCATCATTCTGAAAACCAGAAGTCTGATTGTGAGCAGCACAACTGGCCTCTCCCAAGGCCTCTCTTCCTGGGTTGGCAATGGCCATCTTAGCCTGTGTCCTCACATGACCTCCCTCTGTGTGTCTGTGTCCTAATCACCTTTGAGAAATAAAGCTACCAGCTATACTTAGGACTTCATCTTAACCTATCACCCCCACAAAGACCTCATTTCCAGATACATCTATTCTGAGGTCCCCGGTGCTTCAGCATCTAAACTTGGGAGAATGAAGTCCAGCTTGTGACCCCTAGAACAGTCATTGTTTCCCTGTGGCCACAGTAGGCCCAGGACAGACACAAACAACAGCTCCCGAGGAATTCATGGAATGAATCCAGACCCAGCTACCCAGTAGGAGACCCCGAAACCTATGAGCTCCATTGGCCAGAGAAGCTTGCTCATCACGGTTGTCCCTGTGAGGTGACACCCCAGCAAGAAGAGCTCTAGGAATCACTTCCACTGGCGGCCTGGTCTTCCCCGACTCCCCGGCTCAGATCTTCCTATGGTTTCAGAAGCTCTCAGACCTCACCCCCTCTCCCTTTCCCTTCCTGGAAGGCTCAGAGCAGCTTCCCCTTTCCCAACCAAGTACTTGATCCATCTAGGTGGGCAAGTGGAGACGCATTGTGTCCCAGCACTAGCCTCTTGCAATTGTTCCAAGCGAGGCTTGGCCAGGCGTGACTTCGTAAGACACTCTCAGGTCTGGCGGGAGTCCACTGAAGGGAAAGCCTACTGGAGGAAGCAGGAGCCTGGCTTGGCTTTGTGCTTATTTTCTCTGGAAGACTTCCTACCTAGGTGCCTCGTCTCCCTGAAGAGGCTGAGAAGCAGGCATCGTGGGGACCTTCTGTCTTAGGAACATCCCGAGAAGCCAAGCCTCTAGAGTCTCACCGCCATCCATGGCCGGTAGAAACCACTCGTGGCAGAACTTACCTCCTGTGGCAAGTGAGATGGCCACTTCCAGGGCTTTTATGCTCTTCTGAGGTTTCCCTTCCTCCAGGATCTCCCTGTAGGCTGGGCTACGTGGTCACTTGCTTTGTGCCTAGGAATTTAATAATGGCCACACCTGTAGCCTTCTATTGGATCAGCTCACATCAGATAGGGCCTGGGGCCTGGGCCTGCTTGCATTGCTCCCGTGGCTCAGCTGCATTTCATTTCCTTCGGAGTAGCAACAGCTCAGTCTTCCCCCAAGCCAGTACAATCACAGGCAGCAGGGTTCTGATATGGGCAGTGAACAGGAGGGGAATCCTCTGTATTCACTAAGAAGCCAGAAAGGCAGGGGAATCAATTCCCATTCCCCGGCATCCAGATGGATTCAGGGCCTGGAATGTGGAAGCTGTAGGCTGAGCTGGTGACAAATCTCCCAGAGCACACTGTGGCAGTTGGCCCAACCTAATGAAGCCGCAGCTGGCCTTCTGAACAAAGGGCTGTGCCACTTCTGAGAGGTCACATCCGCATTCCTCAGTCTGGTCAGCACCTTGGAGCATCTTGGCTCCTCCACTTCCCTGTGTGGAGACGGGGGCTGGGGGAGGTGTTAAACCCCACCCTAGAAGTGAGCAATGCTTTCCAATAAATGGGCAGAGCAAACAATGCCTACCTGTGCTCCCTTTTGTCCTGACCAGTCTGTGGTCATCCTCCACTGGCATCGGACGCCTTTGGCCTTGGAATGCAGATTCAATACCAGAGGCTCTCCTTGGAGTTTACAGGCCTTCAGCATCTGCTAGGACTGCTGAGGCTTCCAGCTTCTCAGACTGTGTAGCTACTGGCTTTAAACATGCAGATTACTAACCTGAGTCTGTTGTGTAAACTGGTGTAACAGGTTCCCATGTACAATAGGTAGGCCTTCTATTGGTGCTTTCTGGAGAACTCTGCCTAGTACAGCATCCAAATGGTTACCTTGTGCAGCTGGCTTGAAGAAGTGGACATGCATCCTTGGCTTTGGTGTGAAAGAGTCTGTGGCCTCAATGTGGTAGTAGATTCTTTTCTTCTTCTTCTTCTTCTTCTTCTTCTTCTTCTTCTTCTTCTTCTTCTTCTTCTTCTTCTTCTTCTTCTTCTTCTTCTTCTTCTTCNTTCTTCTTCTTCTTCTTCTTCTTCTTCTTCTTCTTCTTCTTCTTCTTCTTCTTCTTCTTCTTCTTCTTCTTCTTCCTTCTATTCTTCTTCTTCCTTCTATTCTTCTTCTTCTTCCTCTTCCTCTTCCTCTTCCTCCTCCTTCTCCTTCTCCCTTTTTTTGAGGCAGGGTCTCACTATGTAGCAATAGTGCACTGGCTGCTCTGGAACTCACTAAATAGACCTGACTGTCTCAAACTCACAAGATCCCCCTGCCTCTGCCTCCTGGGATTAAAGTGTAGGCCAACATGCCCAACTTAGGTGGTGGATGTCTAAGTGATGCCTGTACTCCCTCACCTTGTGTCCATAGGTTACATGATATGTGCTCTTTGAGAAAGCCCAGTCACACCTGCTTAATCTCAGTGGAGTTGCTGACAGTTGTTCCACAAAATGGAATTTGTGACCCACCTTGAACTCTCACATGGCCTTCCTAGGGTTATGAAGACACAACTATTTCAAGACCCTGCCCATTATGGTACCCTTGGCTCTCTGTAGAAGAGAAGATCCCAAGATCTGCTCTGGAAGTGCACAGCCAGAATCCATGTCTCCAGGACATCTCCACAGCTCTCTTGTGCTGATTTCACATCTAAGAGTGAGTGGCTGAAACATTCTGAAACATATGTCTCCCCAAAGCACAGCGATGGTACCACTTATTAGAATCACTATGGAAAGGCCATTATAAGTTAGAAAGAGTCACCCCTGCTTTGGATTTAGTCAAATGCAGGCATGATGGATATACGAGGTGTGCTCACACAGCCTATGGAATGCAACTCCATTGTAACCACCTCCAAGTGACCCTTCTTGGAGAAAAGGGCTGGAGAATATCTTTCTTTCTTCCATATCTTCATCTAATTGTTCAAATCATCCATCCACCAATCCATGCATCCATGTATACATCCATCCATTTATACATCTGTTCACTCATGCATGCATCCATTTATATATCCATCCACCCATGCATTCATCCATTCATATATCCATCCATCTGTGTATCCATGCATCCATCCATCCATCCATCCATCTATCCAATCAATTATGGTCCTGATCTTGTGTATGCTGTAACCACAGGTAGAAAGGCAGAAAATGTCTCTATTTGTATATCTCCTTTTGAAATATTTTTATTTCACTTTTTCTAACAGTAATATAGAAACAAATAATCATAAAAATAAAACTGTAAATTGTCCATTGATTATGTAATAGCACTTGGTATTGCTACAGGGGTAGGTCTTGGATGAGGCCAGGTTATGGCCAGGCCTGTCCAGGCCCTCTAAGCCTCTGTGATTGCTACTGAGGCCATGAAGGCATTGGACGTGACTGTGGCAGCACAGTGGATAGCTCATGTCTCACCTGGGAGAGGGGGGATAGAGACGGTTAATGAGGAAACACCAAACAGGACAGTGAACATACAGTAAGGCAGGGAAGCTGGCTGAGGAAGGCAGCTAATGTTGCCACAGACCTACAGACATCTCTGCGGGGATTCTACCACCAGAGTGAACAGTTAATGGTTTGAGCTCACCACGGAAGGCAGAGAGCTAACAGACACTAGACTGCAGATAAGATGACAGAACCCCTCCACCTTTTCAGTCCACTCCCCAGCCCCTATCCTTATCCCGAATACAATTCTCTTGGGATGAACAACTTAAGCTGAGACATCTAACCTATTCAAACCCTGCTTAGGACAAAGTTTCCCCAGAGGACAAAAGCAGGAGGAAGATGCTGGGTGCTTACCTGAGCACAGACTGCTCAGTCACGTATTTAGTTGCTGACCACATCCAACTCAAGCACTCTGCTTTGCTTTAAGCTAAAGGTGTCAGTTACTGTAATAACTGGTGACTTTTATGGTTTTGAGGCATGGCTTCATATGGCCCAGGCTGACTTGGAGAACTTAGTAGGTATCTTAGGCTAGTCTTGAACCCCTGATCTTCCTCCCTCCACCTCCTGAGTGCTGGGATTAAAGATGTGCACTACCATGCCTGGCTAATGATTTAATTTCTTACAATCAGTTTGGCATTGTTTTTAGAATATGGGATGGTCCTTCTCTCATGTGTTCCCTGTGATGTGTTGAGTGTCACCCAGGGGTGGGGGGTGACCAGAGGCAGGAGGAGGTGATGGGAAATAAAGGCCTCTTGGGACTTGGCAGTGTTTTGTGTAGTCTTGAAGGAAGGGACTGGGGTCACGGCCTCTGGACTTCAGGGCTCTTAAAAAAATCTTGGCTACCTTGTTCTACCTTTCAAAAAAGAAACACAAACAGTTTGGCTCTTTGAAATCACAAGGAAGAGGCCATTCAGTATTATCTTCCCATTCCAGTCTGGGTGTGTTGTGTCGCGTGTGGACACAGCTCACGGGGATTATCAGTAGGAGAAATGTTATATACAGAGAGCAGTCGGTATAGACCGAGGAGCTCTGACAAGTGGTAAGTGCTAAGGGTCCACCATCTGGGCGTTATGCCCCCCTCCCCCACCCCAATACTAGTCATTGCTAGGCCGGAGAAGAATGAGTAGGGACTGAGAGGGAGGGAGGGAGGGAGAAGCTGGCAACTTGTGGGTTTGGCAGAGCATCAGTACCATCTTTTGGAGTTCAAGTTCATTGGCAGAAGATCTAGGCTGGACTCACAGTAATTTCACACCTTAATATTCTATAGCCACGGAGCAGCCAGGTAACTGGAGGGAAGCCATTGCCTTTCCGGGCTTCACTTTGCCCTTCTGTGCTCATGAGCAGATCTCACTAGACACACCCAGAGTCTGAGGAACTTGTGTTAACAGGATTGTGGCCAGGTGTGCTGTACCGGGTCTTCCCTGAACTGAAGAACTTAATGTTTTACTGACCTCAAGCTTGCTGCTAGGGAAAAGCCCTCAAAACTAAAGCCCAAACTCTGTGTGGACTACTCAACTGGTTTTCCATTTGGACAGCATTCAGACAGGTATTAATGAGTTAGCAACGCATTAGTTAACAGTCATGGTCAATTGAAATCCATTGCTTAGATTAGGCACAGTTTTGGGAGAGGCTCAGGATGGACTTTTGGGATCCCTGGGGTCTTTGGTGCGGAGGATAAGGTGACACGCAGGTGACAATATCAGGTTCTGCCAGGGGGTCTCTGTCATGCTTTCTACTATAGAATTCATTTGTGGGAAATCTATCTCCTGTCTTGCCTGGTTTAGCCATCAGTAACCAGTGGCCTGCTAGGTGTTCTCCTGGGGTTGCATGTGGCAGTGAGGTAACTGGAGCGGTTGTGATGGGAGAGAGCAGGGTGCCTGGGTTGCTCTACCAAAGCTATACAAGGTAGATATGTCATATGTCATGGATCAAGCTGAAAACAGCATGGCCTTGTGGCATCAAGGCTGAAGTTTAAAGTAGCTGGGCAGAGTTCCTTCCCTGGGATGCTGGTAGCCATCGAAGAGAAGCCTGCATTCCCATATGTCACCTTGTGATTCCTTTAAGTTTTCCTGTCCTGCCGCTTCCCTGCACAGGTTGCTGAGCCTCCTACTTAGGGGCAATTAGAGCTAGCACTAAGAGGGTGGTAACAATACATGAGAGATGGGTATGTATACTTGGCACAATCTAATCTTCTCAGCTTTCCTAGAGTAGAGCTTTCTATAAGAACAAGCTTTGGCAGGGACATGGGAGGGGTTTCCCCTTTGGGATTCAACATCATAGCACCAGTGATTCTAGGTCACAGGAAAGTGGGCCATAGAGGGGAAGGCCACAGGGATCCTGCTGAGATCCCTGCTTACATAGTGTCTGCAGACTCTTTGGGTCTTGAACATGAAGACCCAGGTATACAAAGCTGAAGCCCCTGGTCCTACATACTACCACCAGGTCCTGGTGCCTTTTACTCCCAAGGCCTCAGGGAGAGTAATTGGTACCCAAAGTACCACTTTGAGTAACTTGGTCTGAGCCTTCTCTCTCTCACCCTTGGCTGTGTTTTCCCTTCCACCCTAAGGCTTCTCAGCAGAGAGAGAACCTTCTGGAGTTGATGTTCATTTTGGTGACGCCAATGAGCTTGAGTGGAGTGGAAAGGCTGAAAGAGGATGCCAGTGGGGAGTCACAAAAGAGGTCAGACAGCTCATCCCGCTCCTCCAGCTCGAAGGCCGCATCATTGAGCATCCTCCGGTGCAGGCGGCAGGTCTGCTCGATCTTCAGCTTGTTGATGTCTCCTCGGAGGCGCATGAGCTGCCTGGCCAGCTGCTGGTCCTGGAGCCGCATCTCTGCCTGGAAGGGGAGAGGCCAGACTTGAGTCAGCAGGGTGCATGGCGGTTGGTTGGGCGCAGCTCTGTAAACTCTGCTGAGGACACTCATTAATAGGGATCCTAACTGATCTCATGGATCATTGACAGATCCATCTGGCAGCAGGCACACTTCCTGGCCCAGAGAGGTGAAAAGACTGCTGTGGAATGGGAAAGTTGTTGCCCAATGAAACTTTGTGCCAGGCTAGCCACTATGTCTAAGTCTTTCTCTGTGCCAGTCCTGGCTTAAAGTTCCCTTCCATCCATTCCCATCCTTTGGTGTTCAAGGGGCTCAAGGGGTTCAGAAGGAGGGCGGCGACACCAGATTTGGTAGCATAGCTTCTGGGTGGGAAGAGGCATGTGATGGGTTGGACAAAGGTACTTTCCGCTGTGACAGTCCCGATTAGATCATGTATGTGGGCTGCCATAACATGCTCTATAATTTGAATGTTCATATGTTTTACAATATATTTTGATCATATCCATTTACCTTCCTCCAGCTTGCCCTAGTACACGCCCACTCATACAAATCCATGTCCTTAAAAAACAAAACCCGAAACCCTGACCCCAGTTAGTTCTGCCCATCTATCTACACATGGGCTTTGGGCCATCTACTGGGCCAAGGGATTGGACGAGTGGGCTCGTTCTTAAAGAGGTGTGGCTCTCCCTCCCTCTGCAGCCTGCTATTTTTTTTTTTCTTTCATCAAATGTCTTACAATTACTCTCTGATACTTTTTTTTTTTAAAATAAAGGTTCCTAAGAACCAATCATAAAAATGAGCTGATATTTATAAGCTGTTTTACTGTGAACCAGGCAGAGCTAACACATTAGAGCTAATTCTCATGATAGCCTATGGAGTAAAATTCTTACTATGTCACAAGTCACAGATGGGGAAGTTCAAGTCAACCGTCAAAAGGCCCTCGGTGGTAAAACTGGGATGGGAGCTCAGACTGTGGGTTCCCACGAGACTGTCAACTCAGTTCTGCCTCTTAGGTAGGGGGAGTCTGGGAGATCGAGCTGGTCAATGCTCAGGAACCCTGTAGAGGGTTCAGCACCTCTATTTCCCATTAAGAAAGGGATGCACTGAGAACAGCTCTCAGCAGTACTTTTCAAAACCCGGCTACACACCAAACCCTGTGGTACCTCACAGCCTCCCCAAGGTACCTGATGTTAAGGTCTATATTTTGCAAGTCAGAAGGCTTCAAGGTGTCCCTCATCCTGTCACAGGGCTGTGACTCAGCAGAGAAGGAATGTAACTATGGTCTCACTAGGCTTCGTGGGCAGCCAGTTTCCCATTAACAAAGCTTTGTCACTAAGACAGGCCACCAGCTGTTTCCACTTGACCTGAGACCCAGTCCCATCCTGACGTTTTCTCTGCCCACGATGGCAAGTGGCTGTTGTTTCAGTCCTTTTGTGTCCTCAGACTTGGCTCTGTGGCCTACCAGGTGCCTGAAGCCAAAAGAGCCCTGAGATCCAGGAGGGACTCCCTGTGGTTATGCAAATGAATGCAAATGTTCTCATTTCCCCATTGGGTCTGGAATACAGTGCAATTGCCTTGGAGAAAATTAGTGAGCATTCAGTATTCTCTCTGTTATTCTCTCTCTCTCTCTCTCTCTCTCTCTCTCTCACACACACACACACACACACACACACACACACACACACACGTACATAAATCTTTTTCTAAAATGTGAAGTGTTAAGATTCCCAAATTAAAACCAAAATGACAAATCTACACGTATCATCTTGGTCATTTGGAAGCATAGTTCAACAGTGTTAACGACATGCATTGCTGTGCAACCGTAGCCACCACCCAACTCCAGAAATTTTCCATCTTTCTCAACTAAAATATGTGCTCATTAAAAAAAAAAAAGAAAAAGAAAGAAAAAAGATAATTCCCCATCCCCTCCCCCCCCCCCTGCTCCCCTACCCACCCACTCCCACTTCTTGGCCCTGGC
>NC_034597.1:54467082-54479259 GCF_900095145.1 Mus pahari | reverse complement strand
CCCCTGCCCCCACTCCTGGGCAGGCTCGGTTTTGTGTTTGTGCCCTTCATTTCCCATCATGCTCTCCCAGTTCACATGACTAGAGGCTTTTTTTTTTTTTTTTTTTTTGGTTTCGAGGCTTGCAATGCCTAAAGGACACAGGTCACTGTGGATAGTAAGGATGGCAAGATTCCCCCCACCTCCTGGCTCCTGGCACTCAACCCATACTGTTTCCCCAACCCCAGGCCAGAGGCATCACATTTACATCACATCCTTACAGATGAGGCCCTCCTGGGAAGGGTGACATTCAGATACTCCCTGAGTCCTGTGGTGGTTCTCCCAGGGCCTGGAGGCAGCAGACTTCTTGGGGAGACCCTGTTGTGAGTGAGGCTCCTCTCCTGCTAGCTAAACCAGTCACTAATGCTTCCTGAGCTTCTGCCTCCACTTCTCCAAGAAGGGGCTGATGATGTTTCCAGATCAGACAAGAAGCTGTATGTACCGGGAAGTGGTACTGGCTGAATGCAAGGCAGTAGCTACCTGTGGCCAAGTGCTTCCCTCTAGGTCAGGCCAGGACCCACAGGAACACCTAGGCTGGGACATCCGTCCTAGACTCCAGCCTACAGAACTCAGCTCAGCATGGGTCCACTCCTGTCCTCTAAAGCTCTGGGTAGAATGCACTTATTTTCCATCCCTCCCCAAGGGTGGCTTGCCCTGCCTCTGGGGAGACAGGCACAGGCTGGATTCAGAGGTGTGGTCTGTTCTTCCAGTAATCCCATAATCGGGCACACCGTGCAGGCTCAAAGGGTGGTGATGCCACCGATCAGGGTCAGGCTAAGGGTTTAGGGGTAGGTAGAGGGTCTCCAAGGACCTGAGGTGGTAGAGGGAGGCTTTCCGAGAGAGCCAGTGCTGCTGTTCAGACTTCTGCTGCCTGTGGACACTGGTGAGTTTGCGACAAATGAGAAGATTCTTAGGAGAATCAGTTCGTTTCTTCAGGTAGATGGCAAACCCCCAAGGGTAGGATTATCTAATTAAACAGTAATTATAGGGCTCTGAAAGAGAAGGGAGAGGTTTCCTGACTTCAGAGCTCTCTGTGGAGTGAGGAGAGGTGATAGAGACGCCGAGGGAAGACAGCTAGAGAGGAGAGGAGGATCTGGAACAGAAAGCTCTCAGGTGAACGTGCCCTGCTTACCAGAGAAAGATCGCATCAGTGCTCTCCTGAAGAGGAAAGAAAAGCTCACGCCTACTCCGAGATGAGGGCAACGATGATGGGGGCTGTGGAAATCCTTTACATGTCCTGAATGAATGCAATGGTTACCATATGACCAGGGGTTTCACTCACATCAGCTGCAGGCAAGGACTCCAACAGAGACCTGTGACCCATGTTCACAGTGGCACACTCCAACTGCAACGTAGATGAACACAGTCTAACCCTCCGGATGCTACCCAGGCTTAGAGGGGAGGAGATCGGAGACTTGTCACCATGTAAATGAACCTTGGGGCCATTATGCTGAGTGACATTAGCCAGATACAAAAGAACAAACATGTGACCCGTGTGAGTGGAGCAGCCGGAACAATCACATTCTGAGACAGACAACAGAAAGGTTTTGCAAGGGTGTGGAGACACAGGGAATCAGTGTTTAACAGTCAGCACAGATAGAAAGAGAATACCAAGATGAAAGACATGTGTCTCATCCCTAAATCTGGAGCTCCTTCGGATGCTAGCTCAGTCTGAGAGACTCCATTCGTCTCTGACAGATGCTAGAAGGAATTGGTGTGAGGGCCAGGAACTCAGCACGTGTGAAGGGGCAGAGCGCGGTCCATTTCCACATGGTTGGGCAACAGAGACCTAATTCTTGAGAATTGCAAGCAGTCTTTGTATTCTGCCGGGGTGTTTGTCTACCTTCACCTAAAGGTCAGCCATTGTTATAATAAGACATGTGTAATGTCAGACATTGTTATCATCAGTACTGTGTCGGAGTCTGTGTAGAACCAGGACAATGCAGCACACTTTAACCTTAGTTTGACCCCTGTGAATCCTGGATTGCCAAGGGTGGAAGGAGGCAGGTGGCACGGGTAAGGTGTCTTGCTCAATGGAAACTTGAGTTTCTGGGAACCTGTAGAAGGAAAAGCTCAAAGGTTCCCAGAAGCAGGTCCACATTGTGAATTGGTTTCCAGCAGAGTTGTGGACTCAGGTGGAAGCGGGCGTGTGCTTCATGGAGAGATTGTCTCTGCTAGGAAGGAGGTACTGGGTCACAGAGTTGGGAGTGGCCTCTCCTGACAATGTGGGGGAATGGGGGGGGGGATGGGGGGAGCTTCGATCTGTAGCCCCAGTACAACAAAGCTGGGCTTGAGGCCACACACCTGTGATTCTAGCCTGTGGGAGGCTGAGACACCAGTTCAAGGCTGGCCTGGGCTATGCTATAGATTAGTTCCAGGCTAGTTCGAGATGTACAGTTAGACTCTGTTTTAAACAACAAAAACAAACAAACACAAACCCACAGCAAGAAACCACCTCACCCCAGGTCAAATGACTGCTGTCAAAAAAATAGGAAATAGAAATATACTAACCCACAAGCAGGTCAACACATGTTGATTTAAATTATATATATGTAATATATATGTATATACACAAATATTTCAGAAAGGGATTGTCTATCCTACAGATATGCTCAAACTGAACTAGCCCTTTTTGATACTTGAGACTACCATGGCTGGGCTCTGTGTTTGCATAAGACACCTCCTCATATGGAGTGAAAGAATTATTTGGAAAGAAGGCAAACTGGAGTTGACTTTTGGAGAATAACATGGCAAATGCCCAGAGCTGAGAGGATATGCTGAGCAAGCACAAGGCACCTTCCAGCTTACTGACCGGAGGAGCAGTGGATATAGCAGCCATTTGGAGTGTGGGCTCTGAGGCTGGGCAGATGTGAGTTCAGATCCCCATATGCTGATAATCAGCTCTCTCGTCTGTAAAATGGGGGTGGTAATCCTATCAGTAGCACCTGCCTTGGAAGGACACCGTGAGCATCAGCTGTCCCAACAGAAGGAAACGCACACAGCACTGACCCTGGCCTTTGCCTCCGCTTTATCTTCCTTTCTCAAGCTTGACCGGTGGGTATCTGTCACCCCATTTCACAGTGTGCCTTTCACAGCATGTGGCCCATGATGTGAACGTGTGATAGGTCTCTGAAACAAGAATGAATCCTGGCCCCTGAGTCAAGTGGGTGCCATTCTATCAGGCTGAGCCACCCCCTTGCCTGTCACTTAACCCCTCTGACCTAAGACTTCTGGTCTTTCTGAGCCTCTGTCTTCTCCTTTGGAAAGTGGGAAGAGCAAACAGTCTCAAGCTTCTGGGAGCAGCCTATGAAAGTGCTCTGGGAGCACCCTATGAAAGTGCTCTGGGAGCACCAGAGTTCTCTGCTCCAGCATCATCACTCACCTCCACCCCACACAGTGAGCATGATCTGCTATCTGGATGGGTGTCCAGCAGATAAGATAATGGGAGCTGGTGTTATATGTGCCAGAGCCATGTGCTTGCCAAGATTTACCACTAAGAACTCCTGCTAGAGATCAAGCTGAGGCCACAAGGCATCGTCAGAACCCAGGTCTCCAGCTCTGACACACAGGCCCTGCCTGGTTAGTGCCTGTCAGCTTCCTTTTTCTGTTTTCTAACAACTATAAACACCTCTGCCTGCAGGGATCCAACACCCGCAGGAAACTAACACAGTGTAGGTGCTATGGATTCTCAGGTTCTCACCACAGAACCGGAGAGATTAAGGCTTTTGCTTTTGTCTGCCTCTCACAGAGCTGAATGTGCTCTGGCCCCTGTTTCTTATCTCCTTGTCTGTCAAGGGCACTTCTGAGCAAGACCACAGAGCCAAGATGAAAGGTGATTGTGAGACACTGACGGTCAGTCAGTCCGTCAGTAGCTCAGCTCCAGGCCCATGCCTAAGCTGGTTCCATGACCAAAGGGAGCTACCAGGCTCTGAAATTCCACATTCAGGGACAAGGAGCTGACAGACCCCTGATGGCCAGAGCTATGGCCTTTCTGCTAGGACAAGATCCTAGTGGCAGAGACCTAAAATCAATCTACTTCTGAAGCAGAGGCAGGAGGATTTCAAGTTCAAGACCTACCTAGACTATAGAAGGAATGCAAGGTCAGTCTGTGAAACTTAGCAAGACCTTGTCTCAAAAAGCATAATAAACAAAAGGGGATATAGTTCCATGGAAGGGCACTTGCCTAACATAAGAAGAAAGGTCTCTAAATCCAATCCCCAGGACTACAGACAACCTCGTGTTGAGATGGGTGTTTGGCAGTGTGGAGGGGGAAAGCCCATATACTGAATTCAGGATTATAGAGTCTCACCCAAGCTTCCTTGGACATGTGGAAGAAAGTATAAATTTTCACAGGAGTCTGACAAACGAGCAAAGAGACAAGGAGTACCCAGGGACAGAGAAAGCTTGATTCCAAATTTAAATACATATGGCATAATAAAGGTCATGCAAACTACTTTCACTGGGGCCTCAAAAACAGGTGGATTTCAGAGGCACCTTGATGTTGAACAATGGATAAATTAGCAAAATAGCACGAAGCTTGAAGCTTCGCTTTAACTGAAACAGACAGAAGCAGGCACTCTAACCGCGCTGCTTCAAACCAGGTGTTTTAAGAGCTGCCTTTGCTGGTGTCTGATCTCTGACAGGGCAGAACTGGTCATGGGAGTCCTGAGCTCAGCACTGGAGCTGCTGCTAGCCTCCGAGAGCACGGCTAAGCAGGTGGGCTTCCTGCACCCTTGGGCTGGGGATGCTTAGGGAGGAGGTCTTCACCAAGACCCTTTGCCGTCTGAGCTTGGCTTACAGGGTATGGACTCAAGCTTGGGAAGTCCACGATCTGTCCTCTGAAGTCTCTTCACAGTCCCTTGGGTCTCTTTTCACTCCTTGGTACTATAGATGTGGCTTGGCATATGACATTTAGTGTCCCTTGGGACACAGTGGAAATTCCAAATCCCAGACCCACAGAAAACAGTGTCCATCCTTAAGATAGACTCAGGGGGCTCTGGATGCACACTGGAGATCCAAGGCCCAATGGCTTTTCCAGCATGATCAGTTGGGCCTTCCCCAGTTGGGTGATCTGAGCCCCCGCTTTGTCCTTTCCTGGTCAGGTTCACTGACTCCCAGGAGCTTCATCGAGCTCATCTGTGTGATAGGAGCGATGACACATGTGTCAGGACCTTTCTAAGACTGAGTGGAGCTTAGGGATTCTCATTCAACCACTGCGTTCTTCTCTCTGCCTCCAACCTGTACACGCTGCTGTCTGCTGACGTCCCATCGAGCTCGGTTTTAGGGAAACTGGCTACCTATGGGAGGATGCTGTATTCTGTGGCAGCAGCTTAAGACTAGCATTGGCAAAGTGACTCTATGGTCCAAGGTTCGAATACCAGTCTCATTCCCTGCTGCGTTCCTCTCTGAGTCTTTTGTTGTCTTAAAAAAATGAGAGTTTGAGAAGGCAAGGTCACACCACAGCAATGAGACGTGCACACAGTGAGCACCATGACACATCTATCATCCTACTACTCATCATTATTCACCTATGGTCACCCAGGAGAATAGAAAATGTCATAGGTATAAGGCATGTTACTAATCCACATATTTCTTGTGCCCACATCAGACAGCCTTTGGCAACCAAATTAGTCCTGACTATGACTGTCTTGCCCTGGGATCCTACAGGCTGAGTTACCTGAACATGACTGGCCTCCTCCTCTTAGCCAGCACACTCTAGGTGGGGTACCTTGCCACGCTTGTTTTGATGTGTCCTGGCGATGGGTATGAGTGTGCCCCATAGATTTCAGACTCTGGGTACTCAGCAGCACATCCTAGGTGTTCATCATATCCTGAGGCACTGGGATCTTTCCAAGGCTCCCCCTGCTACCTTTCTATCTAAAGGATGCTGGGAGTTGTCTAGGAAGCTGGAAAGAAGCCCCTACTGTTTTCCATTCACTCAGAGGAAAAATTTCTCTACTCCTCACTCCAAAGGAGAGCCCACAAGGAATGTGAACTGATTTAAACAGTAAACAACTCAGCTCCTAGAAACAATAAACACTCAAATGAATCCCAAACCAACAAATTGCATCCTTGGCTAATGAGAATATTGTTTTGTTCCTCTGTGAAGAACAGATCTAAGCAGTTTAGCCTTGGGAATTCAGGGTGCAGCTTTCAGGGTCCGGGTCCTGCCCACCTCTCCACCTCTCACATTCCTGTGAGCACCCTGTAGTCACGCAGCCAAGGATCCACAGGAGCCCTGTCTTCTGAGAAAGCCAATAGCAAGCATACCATGCTCGACCCTGATGGCATACACAGTGGAACAGTGTGTTCTGAGCAGTCTCAATATCAACTAAAGAGGTTCCCAATCAATCAGATGCCCAGCTTCCTGAGCTGCCACCACCCTGAATTCCAATGCTTTCTTTCAGCCCACAAGAAATTTCAAGCCCCAGTGGAGAGATGTCTTGCAGGACTCACCAAAACAAACCAAGCAGGCCTCTGCTTTCCTGTTGGCTGGAGCGTTACCACCAGCCCTGGAGGGCAGCTGGCCCTTGACTGCTGGCTCCTTGGAGTCAGATGGCCCTGGAGGTGACTCAGGGAAGCCGCTGAAGCTTGGGGCAGGGGGCTTTGTTTCAGGTCTGGGTCTAATGAGAAGCCACTGTAGATGGGGGACCTAGTGCTTTTCCTGGAGCAGGATGGGACAACGTTCCATCTCCTTTCCTAGGATATCCATGGTGGGGAGAGGTTCCTGATGGGAGTCTGTTTTGCCTGTGGGCAGTAAAAGGATCCAGCTGCTGCTCCCTCAGCAACTTCTGCCCTCGCTCACTCTTCCCGTCTGGAATGCCCGACCCACTCTGACTTCTGGGCAGATTCTTACTCAACATCCTTTGCCAAAGCCTTCACCCCAGGCATGATCAGTCATGTGCCCTCTTCTGGAAGTTCTATACACCTTAAATTATTAAACAGTACTTCCCATGCTGAGCCCCAGTACTTAGAGCTATGAACCCCAAACTCAGAGCCCTTCTCAAAGCTGGCCACCCAGGGAGACCCACCATCCCAGCTACTGTCAACTCCCAGCTCAGGGAAAGAGGCCACTTGCTTGCTCAGTGAGTGGTGGTCCCCAATCCTATAGGTAACTGGGATGGATGGGGAGAAGTAGTTCAGGCAAACTCTGGGGCTCCCTTAGCTGTCCAGGAATAAGAGTAGGAGACTCCAATGCTGGTGAGGAGAGGGTGAGAACACATGTGGGCTCAGATCCTTGGGCTAACGCTTGCTTCCTCTAGATCTTTGATTAGGGGCTGACCAACCCCCATGTATCCACTGAGAAATGACATCTCCCTTCACCTAACAGGAAGCCGGACGTGCAAGTGGGACACAGGCAGAGACGGGAGGACAAACTTGATGTGGGAACACAGAAGAGTCAGACAGAAAGATGAGGGAGGGGACATGCATGGCACATACATGGGCTTCTTGGCGGGCAGCCACTCACCAGTTCCTTTCTGAGCCAGGCTATAGCTTCATCGATACTCTGGAAGCCTTCCAGCTTGCTGGTGGTCAGTGGCCTGTCACCCCTGCCGGCATTCCCAGCAGGTGGGAGAAGCTCTCGGGGCTCCCTTAGAGGCATCGAAGGCTCTCCACCCCCACATGCTCCCTGCTCCAGACTCTCTTGCTGGGCAGCTGGCCTCGGGAAGGGCCATGTCTGCTCCTCCAGCCTGGCCTGCCATTCCAGGTAGGAAGGTCTTCGGGTCTCCAGCCTCAGCTTCTCAGTGAGGGCCTTCAGACTGAGGAGGTGGTCATCGGGAGGTACGGCTGCCCCCGCTGGCCTGTCTTTCTCACCCACTTCTTCCACTTGGATCTGGGGCACAGACATTCTCTAGTCTGCCCTGGTAGCCAGACATGGGAGGTGGTGGGGGCCGCTCGGGAGGCTTGCTGGGTGGCAAGGTCAAGTCCTGCTACGTAAGGATCTCATACGGCTGCGACCATGGTGCCTGAAGGCATTGGTGGGATGGGAGCGAGTCTCACGGCTTGGCAGCACCTGGAGCCAAGCAAGGCTGTAGCGTGTGCCTCTCAGAGCAGCTGTGAGACTCAGGGTCTATGATTTGTCCCGTCGTAATCCTGTGGCGGCCATGCTTCACAGAAGGCAGGATCAGACAAGCATCGGCAGGAAATCTTTGTGACAGCCTCCTCCTCCAAAATCTCTCTACGCTTGCTGGAGGTGTGCAGGTCAAAGCCAGAGAAAAAGCAGAAAGTAGGCCTGCAGGAAAGAAAATAATATCAGCCCAGGTTTTATTCCCCAAGATGGGAAACTGAGGCTCGGCGATGGGACTTCTAAGGGTCAGTTCTTGGCAAGAAGTAAGGTGATGTCACAGCCTCCAGGCAGAGCAACTAATAAAACTGGACAGTTTTACTGTCAGTAAAGCCAATCTACCTCT
Organism: Mus pahari; assembly: GCF_900095145.1. NCBI lineage: Eukaryota > Metazoa > Chordata > Mammalia > Rodentia > Muridae > Mus > Mus pahari. The sequence continues at coordinate 54,470,812 of NC_034597.1, read as the reverse complement.
CTGAGCCCATAGAAGACCTTGGAGCAAGTGCAGGTTTGTTTTAACACCCAATTTACAAAGCAAGAACCTGGGTCTCCAAGAAGCCAAGTGACTCACCAAGATAGATCCCTCAGCAAGAAACAGGGGGGAAAGCCAGCTGGTCTCGATCTCAAGACACAGGTTACTCCTCTGGGCAGGTCCTCAGAGCCAGCTGACCAGCCAAGTGGGATCCCACACAGACTCAGGACAGGTGTCTACTGCCCCTAGCCACCCTCAGACCCATCACAGCCCCACCCTTCATCCACACTCAGCTTCCGGCTCCAACAACAACACCTGACCTCACCTCATCCGAGGAAGCAAATAAACCCGCAGCCGCAGCAGGCAGGAGCTAGACTAGGAAACTGAACAGACTTATGACTCACTCTTGTGGAAAGATGTTTCTCCCATTCACCTAGACTGCCCACAGGGCAGCACCACCTTGCAAGGGATCCAGGCTGTGCTCTGAGCCGATCGACTTGGCTCTAGTGAAGGGCATAAGCCAAGACTCTTAGCCCATCATATCAAGGCGTAGCTGAGTTAGAAGCAGACCCGAGTCTCACAGCTTCAGCATCTCACATCCAGGGAGATCTGGGCAAGGACAGATTACAGTAGGAGGCACATGACTTGAACTTGGGTTTGAAACATATCTCTGTTGAGCTCTAAACAGGAATGAACTGATGTGGAAACACATCCAAGATAAGGCTCAGATGAAAAGCTATAGGCTCAGCCTCTTGGAGCATATGCTGTCCTTGTGTGCAAAAGAGAAGAAATAGAGATGTTTATGGACTTGCGTGTATTTTAGCTCCTGACTTCTTGGTGACACAAACTGGTCGTGCTGCCTTTACACAGGCACCATCTCCACCCTGATGAGGATTTTCTTTCCTTCTGAGACTGTTACATCGTTACATTGTACAAGCCAGCCTTCTTTCCGTTAGTGTAGCACACTTGAGCTGTGGCTGTGTTTCTTGGGGAATGGGTAGAAAACAACTTGTCTTTCTACCTGTTGAAATGCATGAAATTGTTCTGCATTTTAGTGGCTGTTAATCAAATCAGTGTTAAAAGTTAAAAGAAAAATTCCCTAGTCCAAAGAAGAATTAATTCAGGGGATACCTTATCACAGCGGCAGGAACTAGGAATAGATGGGGGTGAAGATTCAGAAGGCCCAGATGGGGGAGGTGTGGGAGCAACTAGGGGCCATTGAGGGAGGATGTGGGGTTCTTCTGGCCAGGCACACAGATCTTCAGGAAGGTGCGAGCAGAGCTTTCTGCTCAGGACCACTCCTACAAGCCTGGACTGTGAGGAGAGCAGACCAGAGCACTGGGTGCCGTCCTCCCTAGAGTCTGAGCCTACTCACACCAGGGCATCCTTAGGAAGAGAACATTCTAGCTCACAGATAGCAGAGAAACCCAGTTTCATTTCTTGCCTTCTCGGGGCAAGGTAATGGTACCCTGAGGATCCTTGATTGTCCCAAGGGATTCTGAGCCCATTATGCTGACCCCGAGGCTACCCTAGCAGCAGCCTCAGTTTCCAGAAGCTCCAAGCACATAGCTAGAAACTCGTCTTTTGAGATGCTGAGCTGGGGATCTGACCCCAGATCTGGGCTGTCGGGCTAGCTGAGCCTCCGTCTGGCTCTCTGTATATGGGGTTGAGACTACCCACCTCTTCACGTATGCTCTCTGACTGTTAGCATGCCAGGAAGGCGCAGCAACTCTTGACAGTCTGCCCCTGTACTTTCCCATGGTTGCCTTCTTCAGATCTCTCCAAGTGTGAAAACTTGGGAGTGGCTTTCTGGGGCCCTTCCCAGGCGCCTGCTGTCTGCTTTTTGTGCTGAGGTGCCAGGCTTCATTCTGAGTACACCTGGGGCCGCTGAACCCCCAGAAAGCTTCCTTCCTCTGACAAGGGAGCTCTCATTACAGCCAGCGAGCTTTTTGGAGACAGTCCAATTTAGACAGGCTGATGAGCGGTACCAAATCCTGGGAGAGTCTACACAGGCAGAAAGGCCTTCCTGCTCCTGCATGCTCCTGTGTAGGGGGTGGCAGCCTGCAGGGTGAGGTAAGGGTCTTCACTCCAGTTTCCATGTGTGGCTTTGTTTTAATTACTGCTTCTGACTAGACCCAGAGAAGGCCTGAACAAGAGCTCAGTGAGATGAGATAGCCTAGGGGGCCTTTGGTTCACTTCTTTCATGGGCTCTGTGAAGTACAGGGTATTCTCTGGCTCTCTCCAGCCTCACCCTCATCTAAGAGGCAATGGAGAGAATAGGTACTACCAAGTAGGGGAGCACAGAGATGGGAAAAGTGAGGTGCTTCCATGAGCAGGCTATAGGCAGCAGGGACCTGGGTACACAGCATCATCTGGTTTCAGTCAGTTTCTTTCTGCCCAGCTCAAAGCCAAAAGGCAGCTTGTCGGGCCCGTGGCTTCAGGACCACTCTGTGCTTCTCCATCGTCCTCAGAGATGTTGGATACAGCCAGAGTGCGCACACTCTGCAGACTGGCCTCTCCAAATGCAAACACTGGGTGGTCCTTGGTTTAAAACAGAAAAATAAAAGTTCCAAAGGATTTCAGGATGATGTCTGCCTCTGCTCAGGGTGTTGATGACTGAGGGCATTTGAGGCTTAACCAAGATAACAGAGCTGTTAGCTCTGCACTCCACATGCAGGAAGCCTTGATAAACATTTTAAAAAGTTGTAAAGTGGATGTAACCCATGGATGATGCCATATTCCAGTCCTGTCACCTTGCCACTGCCCTGAGCTGTCATTTGTGGGTCCTTGACTTTTTGGGTGATCTGAGTTGTCTCTGCTCTTTTGCACCTTTCCTTGGAAACCAAATGACCCTGGTATCTGAAGGAGGCCCAGAGGGTTTCTTCCTTCCTCTAGAACTGGGTGTAGGAGTTGGCCTGGAATGTTACCCACACAGGCCTGGAGAGGCTCCAGGAGAAAGGTTTGTCATCAACTGCCCAGGGAGCGGGCACTTAGCTAGCTTCATCCCAAGCGGGTGGTGAGGTCCTGGATGGGTGTTTGGGATAGGTGCCATCCACGGGCAGCTTCTTGGGTGGGCAGAATGGCAGCAGAGCTCTTCTGTCTTTTTTGAAATACTAGGGTGCTCTGAAGCCTGGGCCCAGGAAGAGCCCTCTGACATGCTGAGCAACAGTACCAAAGACTCACTTCTCCTAGTCTCTCCTGGAGCCAGTAAACTTAAGAGGAAAACAGGAAGCCAAAGGGCACCCCCAGACCTGGGGTCCAGGGCACCAGAAGAAAGCAGACAATCTCACAATCCCACCGGGCTCAGGTATGCCCCACACGGCAGATACCCCATTAGTAGCAGGGACAAGCCTTGCAGGTGTGCCAGTGTCTCCGAAGAAATGATGTGTGGGCCTGAGGGCTCACTCTGCACACATGGTGGCTGTTCAAACATGCTCCAGGCTTCCAGGATAGCAGGGGAGGCTTTGCCAGCTGTGAGCTAATTCCTGGGCTGCTGGAGGAGGTGGGTGGGTAGAGCTCCATCTGTCAGCCAACACCTTGTCTTGTTATGAGCTAATGTGCTCATCTGGAAAGGCTTCAGACCCACTTCCCCAATTGGTTCCTGGGCAGAGGAAGTCTATGGGGTCTGTTGACTAATGTTCCCCTAGACTCTTTCCACCGGGACCCATCATTTCCTCTACACACACACACACACACACACACACACACACACACACACACACACACACACANA
>NC_034597.1:54444763-54467077 GCF_900095145.1 Mus pahari | reverse complement strand
TCNNNCCCCCTTAAATTCCATGACTTTGTACAGGCTGTTTCTTCCCCCTCCTTTCTCTACCTCAGTTCTTAGGGATTTGAGGCCCTTCTCCTTCAGGAAGATCTCTTTAATCTCCGCTGGCTGGGTGGTGTGCTCTGGTAATGACAGCACACGGGAAAGCAATGATGTCAGCACAGGATTAGCTAATACTTACTCAGAACAACCACACTGGGAGTCTTCCTAAAAACTAAGCCAGTCCCAACGCAGAGATGCACATAGAAGCCTAAGATGCACAAGTTATTGTTCCCGTTGTACTTATGGGGAGACTGAGGCCCAGATGGGTGTGGTCTCCTGCCTAACGTCACAGAGCTAGTCAGTGGTGAAGTTAGGACTTGAGCCCTTGGTGTCTGTGTTTAGGCTGTCTCTTAATGGGTGGGTTTCTCGTCCCTCTTATACCACTACACTTATACCAGGGTCTTCTTTTTATAAGTTGATTGTATTTTATGTATGTGGGTGTTTTGTCTGCATGTATGTCTGGGCACCCCATGTGTGTAGTGACTGAAGAGGCCAAGAGAAATTGTCCTATCTCCAAGAAGTGGAGTTATAGGTAGTTGTGAGCCACCATAGGTGCTGGGAGGTTAACTTGAGTCCTCTGGAAGAGCAGCCAGTGCTCCTAACAACTGAGCCATCTCTCCAGCCCCTAACAAGGCCTTCATGATGGTCTCCTCTGCCACACTGTGATGCTCACAGTGTGAACCAGGATTTTGATCTGAGATCCAGAACTTAGCATGGTGCTGCCCCTCTGTAACCAAGCCAGAATGAGCGGGCACGTAGAGCAGACCCCTGTCTCTGTGGCCCGCGCTTGCTCAGGTGTGTGACAGTGGAATGGGCTCGGAGAAGCAGAGGTGTGGCTCCAGAGCTTCCTGTGGACATCCCCTCTATCTGTCCTCAGGAGCCGACATGCCTACCCCTTGCCTGTCCTGACTGGGAAGTGTCTGAACAAGAATATGTCTGTAACCCATGTGACTGGATGCAGGTGTAAAGCCTCCCTTCCCTTCTCCAGGCAAATCAGGCACAGCCTCAGCTTGGGCCATGTTCTGGGACTTTGAACAGAAGCAGAGAGGACTCCCTTGGTACCCAACACTGTATGAGGTCATTTCTACTTGGCACCTTTTCCTGTCTTCTGTCCTCCAGAAAGACCATTCCACCTTGCTTTGAGGAACCCTACTCCTTAGTTCTTAGGTCGCTGGCACCTCTCACCTCGAGTGACTTGACTGAGCTGATCAGAGCACTCCTTACCTAAGCTGGCCTTACTCTTAGAAGTCACTGGGGTTGCTAGCCACTTGCTATCACAGGGAGAACGTTTACTGGTGTCTAACACCAAGCACACAAGACAGTTTGAGGCCCCCAATCAGACCTTGTTAGAAGCCTGACTGTTGTGGCACCCTATGCTCTGGGCATGACAAGACTGTTGCCATCTGAACTCTCAGCATCTGATATTACCCACGGATGAACCATACAAGACTGGGCTCATATTCCATCACGGGAGGAAGGAGCTCGTGAGGCCCTACCTTTCCTCAAGCACATGCACAATTAACAATTGCTAGAGGGAGCATTTTCTTTGGTGGTGGCCCACATTCCCACAGGGAACTCCAAATGTTCCCCAAACTCCATTGGCTCACTAAGCTATCTTGGGTACATCACTTCTTTGGTCTGTCATTGGCTCCCCACCTGAAGTGAACAGGCATTTATTCAGTTCCTCACAGCCTACCACCTAGGCTTTGATGACACAGCCCTTCAGATTATCATCTGAGACCTAAGCTACTTCCAGCTGGATTCCTGACAGTTAGAACTGGCAAGCAGAAACTCATAATAAGGAGAGGAAGGGAAAGAACATGGCGAATGCTCGCTGAGACTTGGCTTTTGTTTGTTTCTATGCCTCAACTAACCTCCTCCTTTGTCGCCTGTAGGGAACTCCCATGTTGTGTGGAACCAGAGATAGGCCTGGTACCCATTGTGTTTGTCTTCTGGGACCACAGGACCACCCCCAGTCCCCTTCTTCTGCCAAGGGCCTGCCTACTATATTTAAGCATGTGACTTGAGCTTGACCAATCAGAGGTTCAAGCCTGGGCTCTGAGTTTGGAGTCTGTGAGATCCAGATGAAGAGCCAGTGAGAATTCACATGTGGCCACTTAGGTACCAGTCCCAAGACAGTTGTGAAATGCAGAGGTCTCTGAGGCAATGATCTCTACTAAATAACCAGGGCCTGTCTCTGACTTCTGGTTCTGCCCCGTATCCACCAGCTTTCTTCCTTGGCCCTCGCCCCCTCTCACTTCCTATGGCTGCCCAGTATTGCTGCTACCTTCCTGCTTTCTGTTGCCTATACTCAAGAGCCCTGGCTAGAGTCAGAGCTGCACAGCTCATTTACATAAGCAAGCAATGCCAAAGACCCTCTTCTCTCACATTTCCCTGTGTCCCTGAGAGAGGGGTACCATCTGTGGTTGAGAACTAACAGGATAAGAAGTCACCCTCTTCTTAGTGAATTTTTGCTGAGTCTGTCTGCATTTATGGTTATTTCCTACTTTACAGTCGACAGCAAGTGGCACCTGGTGAGGGCGGGGTGACAGTTTACCATCTGTGGCTCTTTATACCTCCTCTGCTCCTTCTAGCAGAAAATGCCACCCAGGGGTCATTGAGGAAGAAGACCCGCTCTGGGCCTTCCCTGACAGGACACCCAAACTGGAGCAAACTTTTGTATGTCTGGCCAAGCTGGACGGCTGTTTGGAGATGTGCCCCTCTTTGGCTGCCTCAGCAGGATGACACTTCCCACAGTCAGAGTTGCTCAGGAGTGGTCCTGCTGCTACAGCTCACCTCCTATAGCTGGGCTCCATGGATCTGAGCCTCTTGTAGCCCTGCACTAGGAGGATATTCTCAGAACTGACTCCTGATGTCACTTGGAGACTTTCCACGCTGCCTGAGAGAGCTACAGGAACCCCAGGGTTTTGGGTTGACTTTACAAGTTGGAAACAAAAGACCCATGTCACAAAACCCCAGCCCAGGAACACCGGCAAGGGTCTGTGATCTTCACCCAGAAAAAGAGGCACATTATTTAGAACATAGGTAGAGCTGGGTGCCCTAGGCTCAGCACAGGCAGAGCACCAATGATAATAGTTCCCAGAGGGCCTTAACACAGTTGAGCCTCAATTGTTCTGACTCTACAAGGTCCCTGGCAAGGATGAAGAGCATGGGTCTTGCGAACAGGGTCCTGCTGGGGAGAGCTGAGAGTTCTCTACCTTCTGCCAGCTTCCCACTGATGCCCACCATCCCCCCACTCCTCACCCACTGATGCCTACCCCTCCCCCATCCTCACCTTAGGTCCAAGAATGCCTGGTCATGCCAACAGTATACCAGGCATGCTGTCTCCTTCTAAGTGGCCCCTCCCTTTGTGCCCTTGGATGTTTCTCTGGGGCTCCACTAGTATCGACCCTTTATTTTCTATAGTACATCTTGGATCCTGCCCGAGCAATTGTGCTTCTAGGTATTATTAATAACACTACCAAGCTTCTAATACTTATCAAGTCAGACACTCTGAAAAAAAAAATAAGAGAGCACATCATGAGCTTGAGGACCTGTGACTGCATACTTAGTATATGTGGAAACTGAGGCACAGAGATGAGAAAGAACTCGGAGGGCGAGCGTTGGAACTGGGTGGGTGTGAATAGAATGATGCCATCAGGGTTGAGCTAGGGGCTAAGAGATAAGCTCTCTCTCTCCTTATATATCTCAACAGGATGGGGCTCATCTGTCCTCTGGTAGACAGATGTCCTGGAGATAGACGGCCCTGTTCCAGCTCCTGCAGTCCAGTGGTACTGTCCGCACTTCAAGGGCCACCTTGACTGTGATTACATGCCACATACATGCAATGAGGAAGGCCAGGGTCAGGTATTCTAGACTGCCCAGTTGGGCAAAGTGAGTTGGGGACTGAGTGACCAGCCTAAGTCTTAGGCTGCCTTTATGATGGCCCGCCACAGCCTCCCATCACATTCTTTGGGGCTGCCGTACTGTCTTCTAGAACATGTTATCTGGACATGGCTGGGTACTTCCTTTCTGAGTCCCACTCATGTAGAAAACTTTCCATAGGCCGGTGTGACTTAGTCATTTAGAGAAGATTTGGAATGAAGAACTGGCCACACCATGGGTGTGGGGTCAAGCCCCCTCAGGATCTGACTTTCCTTAGTAAGGCAGGTACGAGGAATGACTGTCGTCTTCAGCGAGTCTGCCTTGCACACTCCAACACTGTCTCGCTGCCCAGTCCTATACAGCTAAGCCAGGGCAGGTCCAGTCAGTGGGCAGAGAAAGACTCACCTGAATGCAAGGAAGTCTGTGTTCCTCTGCTGAGTGCGTGTGCATGTCCCCAAGCGGCAAACTCCACCAGAAAGTTGTGACCCGATGAAAGACAATGTCTTTGACCTACCCAATCAACATGCAGCCCCCACCGCCTCCCTTGCTTCCACCCACAGGCTGTGCTCTGAGTGGTCTCCAAAGCTGTAGAGTGGAGGGCAAAGTGGGCTGAGTTCACAGCCTGCACGTACCTTCTTGTCGCTTAATCAGGTCTGGGCTTCTTCTCTGAAGAGGAAGCTGTCATAGAGCCATGGAGTGGGTGGAATGAGGAGGGAAAAGACAGTCACTGGGCTCTACCGTTTTTTCAGGTGGTGGAAGAGTTATAGATCTGGGCTTCCTGGGCCAGGCAGGCTTATCTGTTCAGGTTTAATGATAAACCTGATGCTTATCTTGCATGGGGTGGGGCGCTCCTACCCAACTCACCCACGCTGGAAGGTGTGCTCTGTAATATGACCATCCGTGCTTGGCAGACATGCTTCAGTACTGACCAGCTGGGGATGAGAGGAGGGGACACAGCCCCACCTCCCCCCACCCCGCCTCAAGCTGCTGACACAAGCTGGGCACTGCCCAGAGCCCTTTTCCTCCTCTTTGGAGTTGCCATGGTGACTGAAGCAAGAGGGACACCCGCTGATCTGGCCCTCTGCCAGTCATCTTTCCCCTTCCCAGGCCCATCTTTATTCCAGCTCCTAGTCAGTGTTAATGGGAGGATCTGAAATGAGGTGTCCCTGGCTGCAGTTGTGGGCAGGGAGGGGGCTAATTGTGTTGGTGTGTGTGTGTGTGTGTGTGTGTGTGTGTGTGTGTTTGCTTTGTTGGCTGTGGAATGGCTGTTCTCTCTATCTCCCCCTTCCCCCCTCCTGTGTGTGTGTGTGTGTGTGTGTTTCTCTGTGTGTGCATGCACGCGCGTATGTAGTATGGTGGCTGATGGTTGTCTTGTTGGTTGTGTGTGAACGTGAATGAACACGCTGTCTACCCGAGACACTGATGAAGCCATCTGGGTGCTTCCTGGACAGTTCCTTCCTGCAACAGAGTACCATGAAAATCCATTCCTTCCTTCCAAAGAGGCTGGTGTCTGTCTCTGGGCTCAGAGTCCTCCTCTGTAAATAGGCTTTGCTGTGGGAACTTGAGCTTGAGGAAGGTTCTGCCACATGACTCTTGAAACTTGTATGGTGTAGTAACTGGCTTCTACCTGTGTGTAGGGAGCTGGCTCGTTCCTGAACTGAGAGAGAGGCGGTCCTGATGCTAGGCCTGAGGGCTCCAGTGTGGGAGGGCAAGAAGATAGCACAGGGTCCGATGTAAGTGATGGGGGCTGTGGGACTGCAGGGGCAGCACCCGGCTTGGGCAGCCTCAGGTATTCTTCCCTTGGGATCCTAGCATTTCTGAGGGAGATGGAAATAAGAGCTCATCCTGGGGGTGGGGAGAAAGACATCAGTCCAAGCCCACCTCCCTGGAGAGACATTGACTAGAGAGCTGCTTCTGAGCTCTCAGTGAACACACAGTGTGTGCACTGGCCTCTGCTTCTTTCTGGGATAGGATCTCAGACCATAGCAATCAGTGGGCTGGCGACCACATTTTGGAGACACAGGCAATGTAACCCACTCACCTGTATTCTTCCAGGGACCTTCACCCAGAAAGGCTTGGTTTGCAGTGACCCGTGTGAATGGCTGCCCCTGCACTTGGGATCCAATGCTTCTAGCTGTATACCTGAAATAAGATTATTAAACATTTTCAAACCATACTGCCATTTATAAACCTTTTTTGTGGCCTGGGCGAGATACAATTTCCTGAAAGTTAGACCCCATAGAAACCTCAAACCTGAGAGAGAGAGAGAGAGAGAGAGAGAGAGAGAGAGAGAGAGAGAGAGAGAGAGATATCATGAGACTGGCCCAGGATCCCATGGCTCCATTAGTCGAGCTAACTAGACTTGAACCTGAATCTTTAAACTCTAAGCGGAGTTCTGCTTTCATTGCCTACGAAACGGGAAGGCACAGGCACGTTTCACCACTCTGAGACACTATGAGGGAAGAATCTGTTACAAAAACTTAGAAAGACCTTTGCAAATGCAAAGTGCTAGGTCCCTGCTGAATAATTGATAGGCCTGGCTCCGCAGGCCTCCTGCAAGACGCCTGTGAGTTCGCTCTCATTTTGCCCAGTGAAAAAAAGTTGCTAAGAAAACCCCGCCAAGAAAGATGAGTGAGTCCCTATGGGTCTGGGAGGGGTCATGACTCCCAGGATCCCTAAGCTAATTTACATCATCCCTGAAAGGAAGGCTGAAAGCACGCTGCAAGGAGGAGAGCTGCTAGTCTCCTCATCTTGTCCCCTCCGTAGACCTGGGCTTCTCGGGCATGTGTGGACGAAGGTACCTTAGAGGCAGAATAAGAGGGCAGAAAGGAGCCTTGAGAAATGAAGAGAAGGAAGGGGGTCCTCCTGGAAAGGTAGCCAGTCTGTCACCATCTCAGCCAACCACCCCGCGTGACCACAGAATTCTCTCCAGAGACTACAGTGGCTCCTAGTAATCAGACACAGACTGGCCTTGGGAGCAGTTTGTGGCTACTAAAGCAGAAGGCAGCTGAGCTGTGTCTCCCAGCTACAAGAGCAGCGCACACTTCCCAGGAAACTCAGGTACCATTTCACAGTTAAGGACACAGTGGCCCACTGGAAAGCCTCCCAAGTGGCATTTGTCCCTGGCCCCCAGACAAGGCAGTTAGTTAGGCCTATTCAAATCTATGATAATAGGCTCCAACTTCAAATAAGCAAAATCAACAAAGTCTGGTTCAAGCGAGAATCTGTTCTGTTTGTTTTCGATTTCATTCTGTGAGCTCTGGAGGCCCAACTGTTTTTGCAAGGATTTCTTAAGAGGATTCCTGGTGCACAGTGTGTCTGCTTGAGTACCACACCTCTACATATTACCTGAGTATGCTGACTGCTCAGAGATTGGAAAATTTTAGGGTGGTTTTTAGAGTTTGGATGGGACACAGTAAAGGGTACAGTCGGGTTACAGTTTGTCTAAGCTGGGATATGAATGTCCAAGGTGACCTGCAACAGGGGCATACTGTGCCCACAGTGGGGTATGGAGAGGTCCTGTGTTCTAAGTGCATGAAGACAGAGGAGAAATGGGGTTGTGTAACCTGCTCCCCATCCTGTCAGCAGAAGCTGCACCTGATGGGACATATCAGGAGAGGATCTGGTGCTTCAGAGAGATACAAGACGGGGATGGGGCAGGAGATGTTGGAGCCTGACCACCAACCACCTCTGTGATACTGAATGATAAACCTAACATCTCAGGCTTTAGTGTCTTCCCCATGAAAACAAGATCATAGCAGAACCAACCTGACGGTCTAGGAAGATCAAATGAGATAAATCATGTGATACCTCTAATTGGACTGCCTCCTCCTGCCCTTGACTGGAGTTGTCCTTGGCCTGTCCCCTGGGAAAGCAGCTTCCCAACCATTACCACTCAGCAACGCATGTCTGTGTGTTCTAAGACAGGCAGAGCACCAATTCAATGTCGCCTCTGGCCGGATTCTTTGTTCCTTGAGGGAAAGACCACCTTTATAAGAATCCTCTACCTGATGCTCTTCTAGATCCTAAAGGGCTTTGGAGGTAAAGAGAGGAGTTCTGGGTGGTTTCACCAGGCTAGCTGTCCCCAGCTGCATTCAAATGGAGACTCCCTCCTTCCATGGTTCACTGGGTGGGAAAGCCCCGCCCCTTCCAGAGGCAGCAGTGCAGGTGTGCCATCTCTCTGGCAGCAGAAGCATTCAGCAATCAGCAAAGCAAACATGTTCTTTCTTTCTTTTTTTTTTTTTTTCCTGATCTTTTTGAAGACAGGGGTATTCCAGAGGGGTGGGTTGATGCATGAATTCGAAGGACAGATGGACTTGTAAAGTAAAAGTATCTAGGGAGTATTCCAAGGAGGAGATGGTCAGGGTACCAAGAGGCAGATGGCTGGGATGTTAGAAAGCCCCCAGGACAGGCTCACTGGATCTGCTGGAGCTTTGGAAGTAAAAACATCAAAAGATGCCCATGTGTGGGCAGGACTTGCCATCCTACTGGCTTTCACTCAAACCTGATAATGGGCTTGCGGCCCGCCATGTTTTCAGCAGCTGCTACCAACTGATCCACAAGACAGATGAGGCAGCTCTGGGCCTGGAGCAGCTGCCTCTCTGACTATTTGGTTTGGTCAGGCTCAGGTCTGCCTTGTGTTCCCAGGGTTCCACACCTGTGCATACTCAAAGACTAGCGTCTGATGTCAGTTCTGACTTGGTGACAAATAGGGGAAATAGGCCTACTCCATGGCCTCCTGGTCATACTGGTCCTCATCAAACTTGTTCAAGGTTTTTACCCCCACTTTCTCAGCTGAGGTCCTTCTGGCTGCCATTGGTCTGTCCCTAGGCACTGCTCAGAGGCTCTGCTGACCTCTTGGAATGAGGAAATACAGACCAGCCTTTAAAAGTTGGCACAGTAGCCACTGTATAGGCTGAGGCCCAGACTCATGCAAATTTGCCCTTTAACCTGAAAAATGAGATTTGACCCAGGTTTGCCTTACAGGTCCCACGTAGCACATCCTGGGATCCAGTATCAACCAGCTCCTACATTTGATTCAGGGTACCCTAAAAAGAATTTTTAGCCCCAGTGTGGAAGGAGGGCTCAGTCGACCTCTCTGAGGTGAGAAATTGAAGCCTGCCCCATTGGGTGGTACTCTGTAAATACTTCCATGAAGGTAGTTACCACATGCCAGGGGACTCTCGGAGAGGCTGAGGTGTGCAGAGGGCCTGATGCAGGGGAGCCACCTTAGAGAACAAGGCCCTCCCCTGATGCCCATGAGACTCAGGGTGGCTGTCCACAGAGCTGCTTCTGAGGTGATCTGGCATGGTGGCTTGGGAGAGGGGAGAGGGTGGCCTGCTCAGGAGGACAGGTGGGTATAGGAAGGCGAGGGTAAGGTAAGACAACCTCTGACCCCTGGTGTCCGCTCTGCTCTCCTTTCCTTTGCTCTCCACTCAAGGGAAAAGTGGTAGCTGTTACTGGGGAGAGAATTGGTTCTTAAGGGGCAGGCCCCCTGGCCCAGGTCCCCAGATCATGTCAACCTAGCCTTTATGGAAGCTTTGAGGCTGTAGGTGACTGTCACCTACAATTAGCAAGGCTCAACTGCCACTTCCTGTTAAACGTCAGCCCACTTGCCTATCCTTGTTTCCCACGAGCTGAGCCAATCTCATCCTTGTAGATCCCCTTCCTCTTCCTGGACCCAGAGTGCACTTGAGTATGAGGTTCCGGTTGCTTCCTTTTCTTCTTCTGTTTCGTTTTTGAGATGAGGTTTCACGTAGCCCAAGCTGGCCTTAAACTTGCTAGGTAGCCAAGAATAATCTGGAACTTCTGATCCTCTTGTCTCCAACTCCCAAGTGCTGGGATTACAGGCACATGCTACCAGGCCCAGTAGCAAAATCAGGGCTTTATGTATGCAGGGGACTTTCTTAGGCCACGTGACGAGCCTCTCGTGACCGTGGGTGTGAGTAGTTTCTTCCTGTCTCTGGGCCACGGTGGATTCCCTGGCCTCCTGAAGCAATCTTTTTCTAAGAGCTTTTCTGGAGTGAAAGGGTGAGGCACATGCATGTCTCTCTCTGCATTTTCCAAAGCCACACAAACTGCTCCAGTCTACAGAGACGCACTCGCACTGTCTCCTCAAAGGGTAATCGTAAGGTTCAGTGACCAAGGATACCTGGGTTCTGAGCAGTGAGGTCAGTAGAGGCGCTCTGGAGAGAAGCACCTTCACATTCTATGGCTTGATGTACAGCGTGTAGTTGCTTTGCCAAGCTCTTGAAAACCCGCTCTGGCAGGGTCCTCCATGTCCAGGCTGAGGACAAGCTAACAGGTACCTTGGTTATATTGGCTTTGCCAAGATGTTGAGTCCCAAGCCTGGTGGGAGAGGAGAGGAGAGGAGAGGAGAGGGGAGGGGAGGGGAGGGGAGGGAGAGAGAGAGAGAGAGAGAGAGAGAGAGAGAGAGAGAGAGAGAGAGAGAGAAGAGAGAAGAGGAAAGAGGAAAGGGAAAAGGAGAGAAGAGAAAGGGAGGGAGGAGAGTGGAGAGAACTCTGGTGTGTGGAGGGGAAGCTACTACGGAGCCACATCTACTAGGCACTCTGTACAGGGTGTGGTCTCATGCAAGATTCTCCATAGATGATGGTTTGGTGGTGGGAGGGATAGACAGAACTTGCTGGTGAGTGAATGAAGCTGGGGACGCTAACCTGGAGCCAACTCATCTTCCAGATGTCCCCCAAGAGGACTTACCCATAACAGAACCCATACATACAGAAACCACATCTGAGAGAAAGCCCCCCCCCCCCCACACACACTTGTTCTTTTTGGCCATTTAGGTGCCTAGCTCTAAGGCTGACCTGCTCATTCCTTGCACAACGTTTGGGTGTGCAGTCCCTCTGGTATCCCTGACATCACTCTTGGGATGCCATAGGGCTAAGAGTCCTGGGTCACTTCAGAGTTAAGGACTAAACCAAGAACTCTCATCTCTCTTAGATGTGTAGGTATGGGGGTCACCAGCCTAGGTGAGTAGATCTAGACCACAGTCCCAAGAGCTCTCTCTCTCTCTCTCTCTCTCTCTCTCTCTCTCTCTCTCTCTCACCAAACCCCCCAGGTTCCCACCTGGAATCATACATAGCCCCGAAACGGTCAACAAGAGAGCTGGGACCAGAGGCATGGAGTCCACACCTGGCCCCCCACGCCTTGCAGAGAGGCCTGAAACCCCAGGAGCAAATAAGAGGGAACCACGCTGTCTTATGGCGTTGTCTCCCCGCCCCTCCAGGGCTGTGAGATCCAGGGCCCCCCACTGCCCACCCTGAAGACCTGGGCACCCGAGCGCCTCAGCCAAGCCTCACCGCCCCGAACCCACCTTCTTGAGCTCCAGTCGCGTCCTCGGAGCTGTCGCGGTCCCCGCCGCCAGCCCGCGCCCGCCCTCCCTCGGAGCTCGGCTCCCGCCTCCCGAGCTCCCGGGCTCCGGAGCGGTGCGAATTCTCCGCACCGTTCTTTTTTGAAGGGACGTTCTTTTGCGTTGCGTCAGGGCGGTTGCCTGGCGACCGCAGAGCTATTCCGCCGCCAGCCTCTCGGCGCCGCCGCCCGCCTCCCATTCAAGCCGCGGCAGGTCGGCCTCCCAGCACCGCTGGTCCGAATGCGCCCGGGTCCTAAAGACCCCCGATTCTCCCTCCCCGTGCAGGGCCAAGCCCAGTCAGGAACTTTCAGCAAGCTCCAGGCGAAATCAAACCCAAACTTTTTCTTTTTCATTAAGATCAAAGCGAAGAGACTTGTGTCCCGTCCCGTCTTACCGCATCCCCCCCCCCGTCCCTCCCTCCAAGCATGGCAACGTGGCTTTGCCACTGTCAGCAGTTCGCTGAGGGAGTGGGCAGGGAAAGCGGGCTGCACTCCACCCAGGAAAGTCTTGGGTTCCTAATCCCAGCAGCAGCCACCAAATCAGACCAACTGGCACTGACCAGAACACGTGCCACACCATCGCAGGGGTCCAGCTGGGTAGGCATTTATGGGCAGCTCTGGCTTAGTTTTCAAGTGGGGAAAACTGAGATGTTAAAGGAAAGAGCTATGGGCAGTGCTGGTGGGCCTGATAAGAGAGCCTGTCGCCTCCTCAGCCACCTGCACCTCATTCTTGGGAACTGCAGAGGCTGCATCTGTCCTATTACTCTTGGGTCAGGCCCTACTGCCCTAAGGTCCAACCCTGCTCCGTGGCCAACTAGAGCTGTTGGCATCTGGAGCTGCTAGCACCTAGGGCCACAGAGAACAGAAGCTGGACTGACATGTCTGTAGACTCTTAGGACCATCCTGACTGCAGGCTGAGGCAAGGGCCCACACAAGAGACCAGCTTCCTCAAGAACATAAGGCCTTGGGGTGATGCCAGAAGGTGGTCTCACTGTCCCCGACCAGCTCCCTAAAACCCTAAGGGTGGAAGGGTCTTTCCAAGAGAATACGTCACTTTCATCTCCTCCGTCCTAAGGCACCGTCTGTCTCTTGAGTCATTTTGCTGTGGTTTTAAGGATGATCCTTGACTCTTCCTGCTGGCTAGAGAAGCACTTGAGGTGTGACCTCAACACCCAATCTACCCCTCCCCATGAACCACTGTGTCTGGACTCCGGGTAGACTGGGGTAGGAGTGAGGATAGCAGTATGAAGATTATCAAGTAGCTGGTCGATGCCGCTCCTGCTGCCCGCCGCCTGCCGGAATGCTCCTTGTAAGTCAGCGAATGTGGCAGAGAGATGGTGGCAGAGAGATGGTGGCAGAGAGATGTCAGGGAACTTGCTTGAGCTCAGTGTTGACTGAGAACCTCGTGGAAGGAAGTGGTTCAGCAGTAGTCTGCAGCATGTTCCAGGGTGTGTTAGTGTGTGTGCTAGTGTGTTAGTGTGTGTGTGTGTTAGTGTGTGTGTTAGTGTATGTGTTAGTGGTGTGTGTTAGTGTGTGTCAGTGTGTGTGTTAGTGTGTTAGTGTGTGTGTTAGTGTATTAGTGTGTGTGTTAGTGTGTGTGTTAGTGTATTAGTGTGTGTGTTAGTGTGTGTTAGTGTATTAGTGTGTGTGTGTTAGTGTGTGTGTTAGTGTGTGTGTTAGTGTATTAGTGTGTGTTAGTGTGTGTTAGTGTATTAGTGTGTGTGTTAGTGTGTGTGTTAGTGTATTAGTGTGTGTCTATTAGTTGTGTGTTAGTGTATTAGTGTGTGTGTTAGTGTGTGTGTTAGTGTGTGTGTTAGTGTATTAGTGTGTGTTAGTGTGTGTTAGTGTATTAGTGTATTAGTGTGTTAGTGTGTGTGTTAGTGTATTAGTGTGTGTCTATTAGTTGTGTGTTAGTGTATTAGTGTGTGTGTGTTAGTATGTGTGTTAGTGTGTGTGTTAGTGTATTAGTGTGTGCTAGTGTGTGTTAGTGTATTAGTGTGTGTGTGTTAGTATGTGTGTTAGTGTGTGTGTTAGTGTATTAGTGTGTGTGTATTAGTGTATTAGTGTGTGCGTGTGTTAGTGTGCATGTGTAGAAGATGAAGGAATGCTGCACACACAGAGACAAGGAAGATAAAAGCCACTTCTCTGGGGACATAAACCTGGGATTAAAAGCCAAGGCCTTGGTTGGCCCTGTCACTTCCCATCACAGGTCACTTGTGCCCTTCTGGAAGGTCACTGGGGCTCCTCTGCTCACCGGAAGAAGCCGAAACATCTGTTGCTTGCACATGACTCTGGGGTAGAAATAGGCCCCTCGTACAAAACTAAGCAGGACCTGGAAAGATGGGAGATCGAAGCCCTAACTTCCCATGGCTTCCCAGGAGGCTTCCCTCTCAGGCTGGTCATTTGCAGCTACATTGAGACAAGCAGGACAGAATTCATCCCCTACTTTTGAGGTTTTACAATTGAAACACAAAATGCCCATCTTTCTCTGTTTTCCTGGATTGGCTCTTCATCCATCCAAAAAGGACTTTTTTTTTTTTTTTTGGTTTTTTGAGACAGGGTTTCTCTGTATAGTCCTGGCTGTCCTGGAACTCACTCTGTAGACCAGGCTGGCCTCAAACTCAGAAATCCACCTGCCTCTGCCTCCCCAGTGCTGGGATTAAAGGCATGAGCCACCACCACCCAGCTAAGACTTATTATTTTGTAAATATCAGACCCTGATTTGGGCTCGTGTGGACCACCTTAGATAAAAGACTTGACCTTGCCAGGTTACTAAGGGAGGTGTTGGCACTCCTCTCTCTCCAGAGAACAGTTAGGATGCCAGGTCCTGGGCCAGAGTCTATCAGCTTCTGCCAGTTGCTCCTGGAAGAGACGTTCCCCACCAAATGATAGTACTGTGACTTTCAAGAGAAGCCAGGAATTGGTTGCCATTTCTGTATTCCTCTCTCTCAGAGAGGTCCATTCAGCAGCTGTGGGCAGATTCCTGTCCTGCAGGGAGCCCATTAGGTCCACTTAGGGGCCAGTGATCTGAAGCATTGGTTACTAGGAAGTTAATTAACCAACCATTCACATGGTTGCTGGGGTCAGAAAAGAGCAGATGCCTGCCCCGCCCAGGTATGGAGCTGGGTGGGTATGGGGTGTGGAGGTGGGGCTTCAAGTTCTGGGAGTGAGTAGGAGACCTGGAGAGGAAGAGAAGGACCTAATTCCGGAGGACAGCCAGTTTGAGGTCAGAAATATAGGTGCCAGGGGCCGAGCTGCGATGTGTGACACAGTCCCCAGGGCAGTGGGATTAAGAAGGGAGGTCACAGCTTATCTGTTTTAGGAAAGCTAGCTGAGGAGAAGTGTGACTGGAGGCAGGAAGCAAATGACACACAGATTCCAATGGGGCAGCGGAAGGGAGGGCATTAGCTTTGTATTTCCCCTGGTGAGGATGCCAGTGGGGGTGGCAGAGAGGAAGGACTCAACAGGGATTCCGGAGGTAGAAGGACATGGGGTCAAGCCTTGGCCTTGGTGGTGTTTGGGGTATGGGAGGCAGCCACTGAGGTCTTCGATGTGCAGTGACTTTGTGGATGAGTGGAAATGATTTCCTTGGTGTTGATTTGTGGTAGCTGTATGCTGGGCTCGCTCCAGATCAAGTGGCTGCAGGCTCCAGATGTCTCTCTCCCAGTCCCCCCCCCCACACACACACTCCTTTTTGCTCTGCAGTCTGGATAGCAGAACCCAGGAAGTTCCCGGAGAAATAGCTGTGTTTGAGGCTAGGGAGAGGGTTCTGACTGTAAAGTGCCTGCCTTGGAAGAAGGAACTCCTGAGTTTAATCCCCAGAAGCTGTAAGAACACCATGTGTGATGATATGTATACATACACACACATGCACACACATACACACATACACACATACATGCACACACAAACACACATGCACACATATACATACACATACACACAAACACATATAGACATGCAAGCACATACATACACATACACACAAACACATAAACACATGCACACATACACACACACACACACACACACACACCATGTTTGATGTGCCTGTGGTTTCTTTGGTATATAAAGACCCAGATGGAGGCTGGACTACTAGACTGGGGAGTTCCTTTGACCAATCTAAGTGTCCAGGGTGAAAAAAGAGCAAAAAGAAAGCATGCCTCATTTCCTCTGACTCCAAGACTACATGGACCCCCACAAGATGTGAAATCAGAGCCTGGCCTTTGAGGTTCTTATAAATGTCTATTTGTCAAGGCAGAAGGGAAGAACAAACTGTATTTCAAAGTTTATTAGTTTGATTTATAATGTTCAAATATTTAGACACATGGCGCGTGGGCCTCTTTCGTTGCATTTGCTTTGGGCCTCTCAAATGTCAGGGGTGGGTGTGATTGCAGCCCGTGTTGCTGGTTTGTTTAAGGAACAGATGACATGGCACCCTGGGCACAAGCCCAGGCTGTCACTATCCTCCTTTCCATCTCCACTGTAGCCTCGTGGAGCATGTTCTCTTCTGTGAACACTTGTAAGAGCCGAAAGGGAGAAAGTGTTCCCAGGTCTGGTACTGGCAGCTGCCTGGCGGTCTCCTCAACACATGCAGTTAGGAGGAGGCCAGCAGTCACTGCTTCCAGTGGTGCTGTGCGGCCTTGAGGATCAGGGGAGAGCCTATGGATGCTACGCATCATCCTTCAAGGAGCCTTGGTGGATGAGAGAATCCTGAGAAGGAACCAAGAGATCCAGATTCCAGACTTAGCATCGTTATTAATTAGGTTAGCCCGTTTTGCATTCGGTACAATTGATTTCTGCTCTGGCCGCCTCTGACCCCAGTCCTGTGATACTCTGCACCCACTGCCTAGGAACTGTCACCTTAGCAATGGCAGGAGGAGGTGCTCAAAACCCACAGAGCAGCACAGCTCTGAACACTGCAAATCTGGACCAGCAAGAGGCCAGGGGAGTCTGCCTAAGAGAAACAGTGCAGTGAGGCCCACGTGAGCTTTTGCTTTGAGACACTCTGAGCAAGGTGGGGTCTAGGGGCAGGCTCCATATTGGAGGAAAACCTAGTTATAGTAGCTACTGTTTCCACCTTGGTGACCAAATCCCAACAGAAATAACCTAAGGGAAGAAGGGTTTATTCAGGCTCACGGTTCAGAAGATTACTGTCCACCATGGTGGGACAGGCATAGGGTCTAGAGCGGGCTGGTCAGCTTGTGGTAGCAGGAGCTTATAGCAGTGACTTCTGGCTTGGTAGAGACAAGGGCGCCAAGAGCTTAGGCATGAAATGGAGCTGGGTTATTGTATATACTCAACTCCTGTTCATAGAGTCACCTAGTCCCAAAAGCCACCTACATATCCAACCTTTCCAGACAGTGCCACTAGCTGGGGACCAAGTGTTTAAACATATACTCCCATGCTGGACAAGTCACATTCAAACCCTAACACTGCTTGTCCAGTCCCGAGCTTTAAGCTCACAGTAAGATGACCCTACATAAGCAGGCAGGAAGAAGTCTAGAGTCCACCACCAAGCCAGAGAGGCCCAACAGTCTCTCAGCTCCACAGCCTTCCTCATACAGAGCCGGGAGCTGATCAGTGCTGTCAGACACAGGCCTGATAAGTTGATTTTATTCCCATCAGCCAGTCCCTAATAATGGATTTGAGGTGGGTTGGGGGAGAAATTGTTGCCTAATATGATGGATCAATCTAATCATTCTGTCACCAAGAAAACCTAGACATCAGCAGGGAATTCAGAGCTGGGCTGGGGAGCGGGGTGGGGGGAGACCAGATAGTAAGAAATGTGAAGTGTTTGCCTATAGCGTGTAGAGAACAGGAATGTCTGGGCGTCTTCATCTTTCAACCCTGAGTTTTTGGGAAGGGTGTCCTGGTGTTTCTTTGTGAGTTAGCCGCCCTGCTCTGCCTCTGTCTCTTGCTAATGGGCTGCTTTGGACAAACCTGTCAGACTTTAAGCCTCAGTTTCTCTATCTAAACACCAAGGCTGCCTGTCTTCCATTGAGCATGGTTGTGGGGATTAGAAATCAATGCTTATAAATGCCTGACGTATCGGTTGGCTGGACACAGGCAAACACTAATGGTGTTCTTTATCTTGTCTGCCATAGGCCACCTGAGGAAGGATGTGGCTTCTTTTCCAGTCTAGGTTAATGGCTAACAAGCAAATCCACCCTAGCTGGCCGAGTTGAGAGTGTCTTAGCTGCTGCCTTCATTACCCGGGCCTGAGGTTGGCCTTTTTGGAATCTGACACCAGAAAAACCAGAACAGTACAGAATGAAGTGCCAACAGACATGCTACGGTTTGGGGGTGCATGTACGGCATGGAGCTCTTCCTGGCTAAGAATGTAGCAAGCCACTCTAGCAAGGGTCCACTGCCATTTTGCCGACACACAGTAATGATCCTGCCTTTGTTTCTGTTTCACAGAGAACGGGAGTCATAAAAGTGGGATCAAGAGAGCCAGGCACACAGGGCTGGGCTTGCTTATCATACTGGAGAAACTGAGAAGCACGGGGAGGAGTCACTTTGTCAGGGACCGTCAAGAGCCACCTCCAGCTAATGTTCCGATTCAGCACATACTCAGCCTTTACCCAGAGCCCAGTCATGTCAAGTACTCTGGTCTATGAGCGCAGAGTCTGAAAAACTAGATCAGGCCAAAGAACAAACAACAAAAAAAAACAACAAACAGGCAGAGGCCAAGATAAAAAAAAAAATGTATGTTCTTGGACAAGAGAGACGGCTGAGCCATTAAGAGTGTGTACTGCTCTTACAGAGAACCCATTTGGGGCTTCTACCACTGATTGGAGGGGGGTTCACAACCTCCAGGGACTCTGATGCTTCTTATGGCCTCTGTAGGCATCTGACCCTCACGTATGCCTCACCCTGCTCCACACACACCATTTGAAATAACAAAAGTAAAATTCTTTTTAACTCTTGTTTTGAGCCTCCTTCTCCAAAAGGTTTCTTGCCCTCATTCATACATCTCAGTCCAACCAAACATACTCACATGAATGTATCCATAGCCAGCTGTGTGACTGGACATCACAGATCTGGTCAGATGTCCCTATTTGCAGATGCTAGAATGCATACATTCTCTAACACACACACACACACACACACACACACACACACACACACACACACACACTGCTGCCCCTGGAGAACCTGTTTTTCTTATCACTCAGGACAAATTGATACTGTGACACAGCCCCTAGGTCATACATCTCTCATCTGCCTTTTTGGAGAAATTTAAAGTTCTGTAAGTTTGGGGATGGTGGTGTATTCATTTCTGTTCTGGAATGTTCTTTGTGCCAGCACATGGTTGGAGTGTGAACGGTGCTGTGTAGGTGAATGTGTACATGAGTGGCACGTACTCTTAGCAGCTCTGTCCATTTTCCCCTGTTAGAGAAGGCATGGAGGACGCTGTTCCTCTCCATTACGAAGACATCTTTTCACAAAGTGTCAGTTTTGTTTGTCCCTGAGACATGATTTGCCATTATTGTTCGCCTGCTTACCAGAGCTTACTTCAACCACAGAAAAGTGGATATTGTTACCATCAGTGATCCCTCAAATTATGTGGTCTGTATGTTTTAGTACGACTGTACCCATTGCTTGTTCCATGACACAGTCAAGGCTGAGAATGGGAAACTTCTCATCAATGCAGAAGCCCTCTCCAAGTTCCAGAAGTGAGACCCTGCCAGCATCAAACAGGGTGATGCTGGTGCTGAGTATGTTGTGAGGTCTGACTTCCTCACTGCTATGGAGAAGGCTGGGGACCACTTAAAGGGTGGGGCCAAAAGGGTCAACATCTTTGCCCCTTACACCGATGCCTCATGTTTGTGAAGGGTATGAACCGTGAGAAGTAAGATACTTCACTCAAGATTGTCAGCAATGATTCCTGCACCACCAACCACTTACCTCCCGGCTAAGGTCATCCATTGTGGGCATTGGGCTATGCACAGACAGGCTGTTCTCCAGTCGAGCTGTGATCTGAACCCCAGAATGGTGATGATTCACCTACATGACACGGTAGGCGTTCCCTCATGCTCCTGGAACTCTGGCTCCTCTCTAAGTTACACCCCCCATCCCCCACAAGAGAAGCATGGCTAGAAGTCATGTAGGCAATGTCCCAAGTTTCTGACCTTCAGGCTAGACTTCTCCCCAGTTACCTAGCAACAGTAAAGACCATTAGATGGACTGCTTGGCCCCACCTCGCTCTCTTACCTCTTACTCCTCACTTCTCTCACTCCTCTCTCTCTGTCTTCTTTCCTCTCTCCTTTGTTCTCTTGCTCTTACTCTCCTTTCCTCTCCCTCTCTTCCTCTCTTTCTCTCTAGTCTTTCCTCTCTCTCTCTCTCTCTCTCTCTCTCTCTCTCTCTCTCTCTCTCTCCACCTTCTATCTTTCCCCCTGCCTTTCTACAATAAAGCTCTAAAACCATAGACAGTCTGCTCATCAAGGCTGCACTCACTCTCACATTCGTGGGAACCTCTCTCCCCTCAACCCTCTCTCCCATAATCCCGGAGCTACAGGGTGTGACTCCGGGGCCCCTTTTGGTTTCTGGGGCTGCCCCTTGTCCACCCCTCGTTGAGTGGGTCAGAGGCTTGGATGCCCACCCAGGGCTGAGTGGAAAGCATCTGGCAGCCCTCCCACGTCTGCCTGTCCAGAGCATAGGTGGAACTCTGGCGGGACGTGTGCTATCCTCCTTTCTCCTTCCTTCCCCTAGGCCCCTTTTTAGTTCCCACAATCCATAATGAGTTTGGCATTGTGGAAGGACTCGTGGCCACAGTCTATGCCAGCACTGCCACTCAGAGGGTTGTGGATGGCCTCTCTGGGAAGCTATAACATGAGGGCCATGGGACTTCCCAGAACATCTGGATCCACCGGTGTTGCCACAGCTGTGGACAAGGTCATCCCAGAACTGACCAGGAAACTCACTGTCATGGCCTTCCCTGTTCCTATCTGCAATGAGTCTGTTATGGATTTGACATGTCACCTGGAGAAAGCTGCCAAGTATGACAACACCAAGAAGGTGGTGAAGCAGGCACTGGAGAACCCTCTAAAGGGCATCCTGGGCTACACTGAAGGCCATGTTATCTCCTGCAATGTTAACAGTGACTCCCACTCTTCCATCTTTGATGCTGGGACTGGCGTTGATCTCAATGACAACTCTGTAAAACTCATTTCCCGGTCTAACGACAAACACAACTATAGTAACAAGGTGGTGAAACTCATGGCCTCCGTGGCCTCCAAGGAGTAGGAAGTCCTGGACCACCCGTCCATCAAGGACATGAGAGGAGGTGATTGGTTCTTGGTGGCTGAGGAGTCTCTGTCCCAACCAGCCTGAAACACTGAGCACCTGCCTCACAGAACCTCAGAAGAAGAGGAGGAGATAGGAAACCCTCTCTTTTGAATACCATCAATAAAGTTCACTGAAATCCCTCCAACCCCTCCCACCAAAAAAGCATGGGGGGAGATGGACTGACCCACCGATGCAGGAATGTTCTGGAAGAACATTTATGAGGTGGGTTAAGGGTAAACTGGGCCTTTTGTCTTCTACACTAGGAATGGAACAGGTATGAGAAGAGTGGCCCAGGAGGCAGTGACAGTTTCCTGGGCTACCTTACTCATGTTCACGTCTGTGGAATGGAAGCTAGCTTCCTCATCCCTAACCTAATTATAGCAAGCCAGAGATAGATGTCTCTCTTCTTCTTCTTCTTCTTCTTCTTCTTCTTCTTCTTCTTCTTCTTCTTCTTCTTCTTCTTCTTCTTCTTCTTCTTCTTCTTCTTCTTCTTTTCTGAGACAGGGTTTCTCAGTGTAGCCCTGGCTGTCCTGGAACTCACTCTGTAGACCAGGCTGGCCTTGAACTCAGAAATCCGCCTGCCTCTGCCTCCCAAGTGCTGGGATTAAAGGTGTGCATCACCACCGCCCGGCGTCTCTCCTCTTCTTAATGGGCCTTTATGACCTCTCCTCTTTTCTAAAGGCTGAAAGGGAGCTGTGGGTTAGATTGTCTCCATTTTCCGGAGACTGGAAAGGGATAAACTATGACACAGTCAGTGGAGGAGCTGGATAATCGCCTCCTCTCCAGTGCTTCTGGTCTCAGCTGGGCACAGGAAGCGAGCGGTCCATGCACCTCACAGTGCCCTCCAGCCCCAAGTGTGCAGCAGCCTGACTTGTCCCTCCCATGTATTCTTCCCTGGCCTCAAGCTCAGGCTCAGGCACAGGCAAGAGACTAATGAGTGTTTGCTTCTGCTCTGTGAGTGTTTCTGCTCTGTAGTTACAAGTCGGAAAACACAACTTGCCCCCTGCTCATCTTGGCGCAGGCTGTGCCGGAGCGCCTCGCACCTGGCTTTTGGAACCCTGTGAGCTGAACCAGGCTGAGGAAGGAAACATGGGGCTGGTGCATTTCCTGGCCCTGACATCATCTCTCCTGGGCCAGTGCTTTTGCCTGAGGGAAGGAGACTTGAGGTAGTCTCTGGCTCAGAAACCCAGATTAGGCCTGAGTCACTCTCTCCATGAGCTTGTGTGGGAAACTACTTTGGGCTGAAGTGTGGGGTGAGGCCAGGGTTTGCAGAAAACAAATAAGGGGGGAGGGAGGGACCTCTGAAGACAAAGAGGGGTTCCCAGCTCCATGGAAAGCTGAATTTAAAGCAATCAAGGGCCCAAAGCCAGACAGCCTACTCTGACATAAAGAAAAGCCCACGGTGCACAAACCTGAGGCCTAGCCCGTGTGCCCCGACAGAGCCTGCTCCCCAAGGCAGGCAAGGACTGGAAGGTGGCTACCCCAGGAGCTCAAGGGGCTGAGCTGGCTATTCTCTTCACCTGGGTGGGCAGGCAGGAGGATGTGCATGGCTGAGGAGGCGAACTAGCCACAGGTAGGAAGAATGATGTGGAGCGAGGCTCCCTCCTTCCCTGTGGTCCTCCTCTGAAGAGGACACCCTCAGCCATTCCTCTGTAACCCCTGGTCGCCTCTAGATTCTTAGACCCTCCTGGAACATTCTTTTTTTTTTTTTTT
>NC_034597.1:54421253-54444358 GCF_900095145.1 Mus pahari | reverse complement strand
TGTGTGTGTGTGTGTGTGTGTCTGTGTGTGTCCACAAGGAACACTAATTTTTAAAGCATGCTACAGGCTGGAGAGATGGCTCCATGATTAAGAGCACATTTTGTTTTTCCAGACCTGAGTTCCATTCCTAGCACTCACATGGGGCAGCTCACGACAGCCTATAGTTTCAGTTCCAGGGGACTCTAATGCCTCTGGCCTCTGTGGGCACCCGCACTCATGTGTACATACTCCTGTCTCCTCTGTCTACATACACATGAGCGAAAACTAAAATTGAATCTATAAAAGCATGATATGGGCCGGATAAGTGACTCAGCAGTTAAGAGGGCTCGCTGCTCTTGCAGAGGGGTAGAGTTTGTTCTGGGAGGCTCACAACTGACCACATGTAACCACGACTCCAGAGGATCTGGTGTCCTCTTCTGCACAGACACACACACACAGACACACACACAGTAACACACAGAGAGAGACAGAGACAGAGACAGACAGAGACAGAGACAGAAACAGACAGAGGCAGAGACAGACAGACAGACAGACAGTCAGAGTGAAACAGAGACAGAGAGGAGAATTTTCTCAATAACACTTTGAGGCATGACCTGAGATTCACCAGGAAGGTACATTCAGGCTGGTGCGGAGACAATGGAGATTCTTCTTTGATGGCCATCTCAATCCTTTCCCTGAGCACTCTTCTAACTTCTAAATAAATTCCAAAACCACTTCTCACTGACTCGTCCAGAAATTCTCTTCTGCATCAAGGCTGATGATCTAGTTTGAGCCTTTGATAACCTTCCCCTCCTGGTGGTCAGTCATTCCAGGGGTTCCGGCTTCCATGTCGTGGTGTCCTCCAGTCTCCCCGTGCTTCTCCCTTCAGGGTCGTGACCGACCACACACGTCCATCCGGCTGTAGGACCCGTTGCGCCGACTTATTACCAGGCTGACTCCCCACAGAGTCTGGCCAGGAGAGGAGACAGAACCCCAGTGCTATTCTCATTTCCCCACCTACCAGTGAGGCTCAACATATACTTTATTGTTTTTGCACAAATGTCCAAGTCCCTCAACATTCCTTCAGAGTCGTTTTTCCTTTCTCCACTAGTTTAAAATGCCAATATTTTATTTTAGTTATTTTACTTAACTTTTGTTAGTGTAAGCCTGGATCATTCCATTCAGTTCCATCAATCTGGTTATTTCTAAGTTAGTCAGTGCCACATCATTTTAACTAGGACTTCATAACCTATTGCTGGCCGTATGTTTTATGAAACATGGCGGCAATTTTGTTTGCTTTCTGTGGGTGGGAAAACTGAAGCCCAGGGTTAAAATGATTTGCTTACAGCCTGCCTCACCCATTCCCCAGGCAGAAAGGGTCTTTACATAGGGCTGTGATTTCTCCTGTCTGCTCCTATTCCCCCAGTTCCTGAGACCCCCCCTCATCATGCATTATTATGTGCTAGGTAATGGTCAAGCTTTGTTCTCCAGCTTTGTCATTGGGATTGGAAAGGCTATGTCCATAGTGTCTCCGGTCAGAAGACCCACTAGGTGCCTGGAGACCCACTAGGCACTTGGGATCACTGGGCAGATGGCCATCTTGTCTCAGCCTCAGGACTAGGTCTTTAAGTGGCTGGTC
Organism: Mus pahari; assembly: GCF_900095145.1. NCBI lineage: Eukaryota > Metazoa > Chordata > Mammalia > Rodentia > Muridae > Mus > Mus pahari. Next base: position 54,442,740 of record NC_034597.1, on the reverse strand, counting down.
TGATTTCCTCTTCTAGACTCTGCTGGCTCAGCCTGTGTGTGCTCTCCACTCTGGGCTCTAGAAGACCCAAAGCCAGGAGTGTCCCCTCAGCAAGCAGAGAAGTTTTCCAGGAGGTGGTGATGTATTGGCCTTCTCTTCCATATTTCTTAATCTTTTCACTCTTATTTCCCATTTTAACTTGTTCCCTCAACTCCATCCTTTTGGGAAATGTGTTCTTTGGTGTGCTATGGAGGATATTTTGTTAATGCACAAAGCAATGAGGTGACCCGTGAACGAGAAATGAAGGTGAAATAACCCAGCAGGTATGGAAGGCTCAAGAGCCCAAACAGTTAACCAGGAGGTACCATTTGCTGCCGGGGCATCCCGGATTCTGCCCTTAGTGGGGAAGCAGCTTCTCCTTTCCTAGGGAAAATCTACCAGTGCCAATTCCTAAAGCCACTGTGCTTACCAGCGCAGTCCCTGATCTAGCCTGTTCCTTTATGTGCTACGTGTCCTTGTGGAGTGGCCCTGGCTTAGTATCTACTCCTGCTCTGGGGAAACCTCCTAGGCTGTGAGGCCTGCAAGAGTTTGCAGTGACTGCACACAGCTCACCAGGTTGGGCTTTGCAGCCAGGGGGGTCCCCTTGGGGTCTCAGGAGGGCTAGCTGAACTTTACAAGGCTGCTGACCTTTAAGCTACTAAGAAAGCATAGTTTGCGGCAAGCTGCTCAGCCTCCAGGATTGGATGCTCCCAGCACTGCTGCTTTAAAACCAGTCATTAGTGGGAGTGTGGAATGGAGGTCTGGAAAGGGTTTTCCAAGATCGGAGAGACGAGAGGACTGGACTGCAGATGGGAAAGCCTAGTGTTTTGTTTCGTGCAACTGCTCCCTGGCCTTTAAGAAAAAGTCCCTTGCTTAACCCTGCAGAATGGGAGCGGTGAGACCAGGATATGATGATTCTCTCAGTCACTCTGCAGTCGTGATCAAGTTCCTCAGTGTGACTATTGGAGGCCACTACAGGAACAGTGGCAGGAAAGACATCGCCATACCTTCTCTCGGGTCTTAACCTTGATTCTAGTGTGTGAAGACAGGCACTGGCATCAGATAAACCAATGAACAAAGTCTCTTTGCAGGTCCCTCTAGGGGCTGACAAATGGAGTCAAGAAAACACAACAGTGGTCCCAGGAGAGGGGGAGGAGAGCGTGAGAACTGGCCAGAGGAGGTGACTGTCTAGGCCTCCAGGGCCCTGACCTGGGGACTAGCCCTGGAGATGGACAGAGGAGGAACGGCGCACAGCCTGCTGGAGCGGGACTCATGGGATCTGCTGCCTAGGGCAGGGCGTGCAGAGGACTCTACTCTTCAGATGCCACGGCTGTCCTTTAGGAAATAGCGAGTCCTCCCAAGTGAGGTTGTGATGGAGTCTGGGGTCTGGAGAAGTATGTGAAAATCCTCTGGGAGGATTTAAGGTAAGATGGGAGCACCAGAAAGATTCTGGGACCTCTACTACTCAGCTGAAGTTTCAACTTTGTCCCAGAGATGGGTCTCAGAATGAGTACAGACAGTCCCCCTGCCAAGGGAGAGCCTTGGCTTGGTGACGGTTGCCAGCTGGAAGGGAGCAGGTTGGCAGACCTCTGCTGGAAAGCAGTGTCAGCAGAGCCTGCAGCCACAGGCCAAAAGGGGCCCAGGGGAGAATCATTTCTCACATACATTGAGGAGGTCACCATTCGAGGGACCTGAAACCCTTAGAAGATAAATGTTAACATCATGTACATTTTAAGACAAGGAAAATGTGCATCAGGCTATTAGCCACCAAAAAACCCATAAGGACTCATGGGTAAGGACTTGTGATGTTTAAAGGAAGAAGTAGTAAACATTTGAGAGCCAGCTACTTAATAGACCCATTGTCACAAGAACCCCATGAAGAGCTAGTTTTTGTTGTTTCAATTCTAAGATGGGGAAACAGAGGTTCAGGCAGTTGGGGGACACAGTGGGACTCTCACAGCTGGCCAGTTTATAAACTGGGACCTCCACTTTATACTGCATGGCGCTGAGGCCTGCTGCCTCTCTGCTGAATTCAGCCACTTCCTGTGTTTAACAAACACCTTTCCAGAGACGCCATCCTGGCATTCTCTTTCACTCCATGGGACCCAATGCTTGGAAAGTATTGAAAATTAACTCAGTTAATTTTCCAACTAGCATTTAAGAAACGAAACAGGGATGAGATGATGTCAGCTTGGGAGATCCCACAAAAACAATTATTTGACAATGACCACAGATGAACATAGGTCCTGGGGAGCTCGGGAGTACAGTTGGAGGCTGTGTGAGACTGGTTGCACAAGCAGAACACAGAGAGCTTGTTTGGGTGCATTGTCCTAACTCCAGGGGCAATCTAACAGCTCAGTGCCAAGAAGTTTCTCCTTGGCCGTGACTTTCTTCCCTGGGTAAGAACAGAAGTGCTGGGATCCACTAAGGATCTTAGCACCTTTGCTGCGGTGGCTGTGGTCCTTCACAGCTTTTGCCTCTGAAAGTCAATGCTAACCCCAAGCTGAGAGAGAGGGCCACTCAGAACCTACCCCACTGTGCTTCCCTAGAGCTAAAGCTCTCGCTGTCTTTCCCCTCTGGGACTTTCCAGCACTTGCGTATGAATGTCAGCGTCACAGCTCGGGTGCCTGTCTAGTGGCCCTATTTTCACCAGTGCCCACCTACCAAACCTGGAGTTGCTGACTTCCCTGAGAACACATGCCCTGGATGCAGCATCCTTGTACATTAGGAACCTGGCATTTCCCACACCCCACTTAGCCAATACCCTTGAGCTGACTCACAGGCAATGCTTTTTTCCTACCAAAGACAGTCCACCAGTTGGAGAGAAGTACCTGCCCTTTCAAATCTGCAGATACCAACACAATGCTACAACAAATACACCTGCACGCACTCACACACCAGCACTCTCACGCACACACACACACTCAAGAGCACACGCATGCATGCCCACATGCCACCTGGTTGCCTATCAAATAATTCAAAATAATGTTTTTTAAAGAAGCTAGACCAAAAAAATATACATAGTTCAACAGTATTAGGGGGAAAAAAGGTACTTAGATAAAATTAGGAGTTCAACAGAGAGATGCCATAGAACAAACACACAGAATTCTGGAACTGAAGACCAGCAAGAGTGAAGTGAAATGTCCGTTACAGCCGTCCCCAGCAGACTGCATGCTGGAGACTCAGCAAATATTTGGAGCCTCGAAGTCAGGGGAGGAAAACAACACAGAACTCTGGGAGGAACTGCATCAAGCAGGCGCACACACACATTGTCATCCTCCCGGAAGGTGAGGAAGAGGAGACGCACAAAGAAATGATGGCCAAGAGCTTTCTAGAACTTGGGAGAAAATAGGTATCCAGATGAAGATCAAAGGACCCCCAAAAGGACCAATCCAAAGAAGACTGACTCAAGACTCATTATCATCAAACTGTCAAAAGCCAGAAGCAACGAGAACCCTGAGAGGAATGCATGCAGCCACATACAAGGGGACCCCGTTACACTGTAAGCAGAAGCCTCGCCGTGTAGGATACCAGAGATGAGATAGTCCAAGAGCCATCCTGAATGCAAGCAGTTCCTGTCCCACAGTGGAGCACACTGCAGGAAAGTTTCTCTTAACCTTCCACCCACCCCCTGCTCCCGATGCCCACACTTTGAGCTGTTTCTGCTGACCCCAATGAGACCAGCTTGCATTTCTTTTCATATAAAGTGATTTTATGCCAGCCCTACATCTTTCAACTGTAGGCACAGGCCTGGCTCGTGGCTTTCCAGTTTCAGTTTTGTTAATCCACAGAAATCCTCTTTATTGCTTATTATTTTTTGTAGTACTGGGAATCAAACCCAGGGACTGTGCATGCTAGGAAAATTCTTTAACCACTGAGTTATATCCCCAGCCTATTTGTTTGTTTATTGTTTTTGTTTTTTAAAAGATTTATTTATTAATTTCATGTATGTGAGTATACTATCTTTGTCTTCAGACACACCAGAAGAGGTCTGGGCATTAGATCCCCACTACAGATGGTTGTGAGCCACCGTGTGGTTGCTGGGAATTGAATTCAGGACCTCTGGAAGAGCAGTCAGTGCTCTTAACCACTGAGCCATCTCTCCAGCCCTGTTTATTGTTTATTTGTTATAATATTCATTTCTTTATAGAGAGTACCTATCTTCTGCTGACTCTTATTGACATGAAATGTAGCACTCTACATCTCTGAGAATATCTTCCTTTAATTCCATGAACATATCGATAGTAACTGCTGTGAACTCAAAGCCCTTAAGGGTTTTGCATTATTTTCTGGTCACTTTTTTTTTTGTTTTTTTAGTGTAGAATAGAGTTTATCCAGGGCATGGGGAGGCTGGCCATGACCACATAGAGAGAGGAGAATGGGGAAGGGAAGAGGGGTCATTTTGTTTTTGTTGTTGTGTTTTACCGGTTTCCCCCCCCTCATATCTGCAACTTTTTGATGAAACTGGGTATTGCATTGCAATGCTTCTGGTTTTGTTTGATTCCCCTGAAAGTTACTGGTGTTTGGCTTTAGGAACCCATTTGGAATTAGTTTATAAAACTAGTCCCCTGCATGGTGCATAGCCACTATTATCTCTGACAGTGTAGTATCAGCATTTATCTTAATTTTTAAGGCTTATTTTTTATTACTTCAAATTTTTATTCGTGGTGTGTGTGTGTGTATGTGTGTGTGTGTGTGTCCAGGCACCTGTGGAAGCCTGACGTCTTGGACCCCCTGGGGCTGCAGTTATGGGCAATTGTGAGCCACAAGACATGGGGGCTGGAAACCAAACTCAGGTCCTCTGCAGGAGCAGGGAGCACTTCCAGCCCCTGAGCCATCTCTCTAGCTCCTTTACTTTACTTTTTAGTTGGGATCCCCCAAGGGTCTAGTCTCTTTCTGCATTGTAAGATAATCCTTTGAACAGGGTCATAATCAGACACCTTACACAAGAAGCCCTCCACACTCCACTGCCTGAGCTGGGCATGGCTGGAGAAGCAAGGGACTGTGCAGCAAGCCCTCCCATCTCCCTTTGAGCTCACTTTTGGCTGTACTCTCTTGTGTCTCCCCCATCCCCCCCCCCCACAGTTTGGTCATACTTGTTTCAGCAATTCATTGGGTGTGTAAAGAGATTTTATTGTCTTGGCTCTACCTTGCCTGAAGGATCTTCCAATTCTGGCTGTGTTTCTTTTTACCCCTGATCAAAGCTATAATCTTAAGCCAGTAAACCTGTAGTTTTCCCAACTTCTTGTCTACAACCAAATACATAACCTTTAACCCATAAACTGCAGGTTCACATCTCCACCCCCAAGACCAAGCCTGCTTTCTCTTCCTAGTCCAGTGGCTGGTTTTCATTGGCCTGTGGACCAAGCCTACCACAGGTACCAGAAAACCTATGATTTTCCTTATTCCAAATAGCATCCTGTGTGCCGGGCATCACAATAATCCTGGCACAATAAAATTCTTAATGACAGAACACTTTCCCATGATCTGAAAGTTGTTCTTTGTATTTGTTTAGTTGACAATTTTGTCTGATTATCTGTTATAGAAGACTAGCTAATGTCTCATGCCACCACCTTTGAGGTGAATCTTGGCTTGGACTATCCGAACATTTTCAACTTGACCATTCTATTGCTCACATCTTTTGATTTTAATTATAGACGAGTTGTTATCAGGAGGCTGGTGTAGAGTCATGGAAAGAGAGCCCCGAGATTTGCATAAGTCGCCTCAGATGCACAAAAATAAATGGGGAAAATGACCGAGAGAGGCAGTCAGGCTGAGCACAGAACCCCAGGAGTCAGAGCAAAGGTCTGGTCTCAGTGCTGTCCTGAGCAGACCTGCTGAGGCTCCCTAACTTTATAACTGTCTGACAAAGGATACTTGTCTAATCCCTCACCATCTGTCCCCGGGTCTTCCCCCAACAGATTTGGACCCTGTGACTTTGTGAGGTGAAAATGGCTGAAATTAGCTTTCACTTCTGCTCAGACATCTGAAGCCAACAGCAACATCATTTCCCTGTTCTTTTTCTGAGTGGTGCTGGAATCCATCTGTGCATGTGCGTGTGTGTGTATGTGCGCGTGTGCGTGCGTGTGTGTGTGTGTGTGTGTGTGTGTGTGTGTGTGTGTGTGTGCATGCGTGCTTCCAACATCTGTGGTAAATAGAAGGGTGAGTTTTCCTCAGACCATACCAAGGCCAAGGCCATAAGCAAACTGGAATCTCTCCTCTCAGCAGACTCTCCCCACCCCTCCCATTCTGCTCTGGGCAAGCCGAAGGAGTGTCAGAGGAAGCTGGTTCCATGTCATCCCTTCATGTTCTCCCAGCCTCAGGCTCAAGTGCACAGGTTCAAGTCCAAACATTCTCTGTCTAGGTCTGAGAAGATAGTTCAGTTGGCCAAGTGCTTTCATTGCAAGCAGAAGAAGCCAAGTCTGGTCCTCAGAACCTGCTATAAAATAAGATAAAATAAAATAAATGCTGATATGTGATTATGTTTCCATCCTGTAGAAAGTAGAGACAGGAGGACTCCTGGGACTGAGGAGCCAGCCATCTTATCATGCTTAGCAAGTTTAAAGCCAATGAGAAACCTTGCCAAAAACAAAAAACAAATAACCAACAACAGCAAGATCCTGATAGGGCGCGACTTCTGAGACAATCCTTCGTTTCCCACACACGTGTGCCTATTTGTTGCAGCTGAACACTTTAGCTGTCCACTCTATTCTAAATACTGTGATAGGAACATTTATACATGTTCCTATCAAACCTTAGGGGACAAGCAACAGCCCATAGAACCAAGAGCTCCATGCCCCACTGCAAAGAGCTTCTGATAGCTCTTTCCTACAAGGACTTGCAGTGAACACTCTCTTAGCTCTAAACTCCAGAAAGGATGCTCCATATGGAGACAGATTATGAGCTGTGGTATAGATACTGGCAGACCGATGATCTACTCAATCAAGGCTCCTAGACATTACAGAGAAGGGAGGGTCTGCCCATTGGCCTCTTGAGACACCTGGATGAGCAAGGTGATCGGTTGTTCATGATGTCTTCTGGGCCAGCAGGTCCTCGCAACAACCTTCCTGGTCCCATTAACCCCTGACTGATATCGGAAAGGATATACCCAACCATGGTGCCACCCTTCCTATCACCTCACTGTCTCTTCTCTGAGTTTTCACTGACAAGCAAAGTGATCGGTTGAAGAACCTCTGAGATCAGATTCACACGCTGAAACAACACTATCAAACATGGAGGGATTTGTATGTACCGAGCATCAATTCCGTACACTCCAGTCACATCTGTTCTGCCACTGAATGCTCACGCCATCCTGTGACCTCAGTAATATTAGCATCATTTAAAAGCAAAGCAAAACCAACGGTCTGAGAGGACCCCGCCCTAGTTCCCACAGGTGGCCCAAACGGAACCCTCTGAAAAAATACTTCCTGGAGATAGTTGGAGGTGTGTTGACCCTAACAAACCAACCAAGGGAAAACACCAGCCATGTGATGAACCAAAACCCACGAGAAAACTTTGGGGTGGCAGAGGGGCATCATGACCAGCCTGGCTGAAGGTCAGGTGCCCATGGGACTTCCTTAGAAACACCTCTGGGGCTGAGGAGCCAGAAGTCTCCAGAAGACTTGGCTGGAGGGCGGAGCTCCCACTGAGCTGCTTCTTGGGGCTGTTCATGGTGATCTGATCACAACAGGGGGCACACACACCTCTGTGTGCTGTTGGCAGGAAGCCACAAGCCACTGAAGCTGACTGAGATAAGAAGAATCCATCTGGGGATGGGATCGGGTTTTCTTAACTGGGCCCAGAGCTTCTGGTTGCCGCTAGAAAGTTCTTCAACCACACACACCCTGGGATCTGAACAGCTATGTTGAGAAGCTACTGAAGCCCTGCAAGGTAGGCCTTTCAGCTGGCTCCTGGGCGGCTCATTTTCTCTACCCAGTGTGAACAGTGCTCTGAGGCCTGTGGGATGGGTGAATGGGCAGGAACATTGCTATGGCTGCTACACATAGAATTCATGTGCTCTGTGCTACAGATACAAATAAGGCACCCCACTGTTTGTTCCTGAGAGGTCTTTGAATTTATAAAAGCTCACCCATCTAGGGTAGATTGTATGTCTGTGGCTCCAAGGTGGGAAGAGCAGTGTGAAGGTCTACCAGAAGACATGGGATGTGGGAGAAGATAGCCGGGGGACATACAGACCAGCTATGGGGCTAGAGGCAAGTTCCCCAGCCTGCTAGAAAGGAAGGTAGCTGGAGCCACTGTGCAGAGCCCAGTGAGGGTGAGGTGGTGTGCACCACCAGGCTCAAGGTCAGTGTGTCTGTCAATTACTCTTGATACTTTGGTTTTTAATGAAATTGTTTGGCTTTTTAGGTATTATGGTGATGGAACTAATAACCTTTTGGCCAAGATATGTCTTGTTAGTAAAGGTAGCCCGAGGGAAGAATAGTCGAGAGCACATTTTGAAAGGATGTTTAAAAGCAGCTTAGACTTGGGCCAGGGAAATAGCTCAGTGAGTGAAATGCTTGGCTTGAAAGCATAAAGACATAGGTTTGATTCTCCTGCACACAGGTGAAAACCTCAGTCCTGGGGAGGTGGAGAAGGACCATCCCTGGGCTCATGGGCCAGCTAGTCTCACCTAAGCCATGATGTCTACTTCAGTGAGAGATCTAAAACAAACAAACAAGCAAACAAGCAACTATCAAAAACCCAAGGTGGCTCCCTCCTGAGGAGAAACACCCTTGCACATACACCCGAGAACACAAACATGCAGGCAGTGTTTAAAGCTTTGGCAGCTTCTCCGCTCACTTTGTAGTTGGTCATTGATTTCACCCTTACTGGCCCACACCACCACCAACACAGTGTTGCTAATGATCTGGAACTGTGGGGAATTCTCTTGCCGTGTCTGCAAGAGCGAGGGCTAGTCCCCCCTGACCCTGACAGGGACCTGAGCCTCCAGTATGAGAGGCAGAGATAGTAGCTGTATAGGAGATAACAAGACAGACCCCAGGTTAGCCAAGTTACCAAGATCAACTTCACCGGGGACAGGACATGCTGCTGCTGTGAACTTCTGCCACCATGCACCTCATTCCTCAAACTTGCAACACAGCCCAACCAGAGGAATGGCCATATCGGCCTAAAGTGAGGGGCGTTCTACAATGTGTAAACCGTTGAGACTGTCAGGATCACAGAAAATAAACACAGGTGATAAAGTTACAGGTCACTGTTACAGTGTTCCTGGTGCCACTGTTCCAGTATATTAGTTCTGGTGTCTGCTGCTTTTCTACAATTCTAGAGTTGCTTCAAAATAAAAAAGTTCAAAAAAAAATTGTACTCATCTTGCCTCAGAGCAGGAGTGGTCACAGGATGAGTACTCCTGAGGAAACTTCTCTTTGAACCTTTCAGAACACAGGAGGCCTTCACCGCCCTTTCTCTTCAGCTATCCATCTATTCTAGGTTCATATGTTTCCCGCTCCTCACTGGATTCTTCTGTCTGTCTGTCTGTTTGTTTTTTGTTGAATGTACATTTTTTGAGCCCCCGCCTCATGTCAGGGGCTGTGGGGTTAGGCCAGTCTGACCGGCTCTGCAGTATTCACCATCCAGTGTGGACTTAGCCTCAAAAAGGAGGCGGGAGGCGAAGAAAGAGGCAGTGGGGCACCTAGACTTGCACACAGTGCCTCTCATCCAAATGGAGCCAGACATCCTTTGGGGTCCACTCTCCCTCAGGAGTCTATGGCTAGCCTGACAGGGAGATGTTCTTCCTTCGAAAGCCATAGCTCTGCCAGATTAGCGATGCCTCAGGAGCTGGAGAGGAAGAAAACAGACTGATAAGTGTGCAGAAAGATGACACATAGATCCGAATCACAGCGCTGTGATGATTATCAAACAGAACAGCGGGACTACAAGCTAGCCTGAGGATGCTTCCCACCAGCGCAGCTTATGTGATGCAGGAGCCCTCTCCTACTTTCTCATGGAGACTCCCTTTCCCCAGAGTCTTAGAACCATCGCTTACAGGGCCCCGAGCCATTTCGTGTTCCCACAAACATCAGCATATGCTGAGCTGTGCCTTGCCTCTACCAACCAAGTCCCCTTAAACCTAAGCTCCCCTGGGACAGGGGCAGGCTTTGCTCATCCACCATGGTGCCAGGCTCATGAAAGGTGCTGTGCAAAACCACTTTTCCTTTTCTCTGTTTCTCTCCTACCTTCCTCCTCTCTCCCTCCTATTTTCCTCCCTTCTGCCCTTCCTCCCCTCCTCTTCCCTCCCCTCCCCTCCCCTCCCCTCCCTTCCCCCTCTACAGTTAGGGATTAGACCTAAGGTCTCATACTTACTAGGAAAGTTTTGTGCACTGAGCTAGCCCAGCCCCTTGGCTTTATTTTATACCGAGACAGAGTTTCACTGGGCGTTCAGGTTCTCATTTACCTTGCTCTGTAGCCCAGACAGATAAGAGACTTGTGATCCTCCATCCTCAGCCTCCTGAGTGGCTGGAATCCCAGGCCCGAGACACCAGGCTTTCAAACCATTCTTGCATGAAAGAAGCAAGAATGAAAAGCTGGGTGCATGGGAAGGGTAGGGCATGAGGAAGAAACGTCATGCTAACCGTGCTGATCTCCGTGAGGGTCTCTGTGTCCTGCGCTGTGGGCTCTGAAGCAGCACAGACAGGCGAAGTGGCATGCGAATTTCTGACACTCTACTTCCCTCTGTGGTGTAGTACAGAGGTCTAAATGGGAACATGGCTTAGAACCTGACAGCTGGGGGCAAGTGAGCCAGTGGTCTGTTTGCATTCTGCTTCCTGCTGTGTTAAACAGTAGCCACAGCTCCCTCCAAGCAGAGACCTGGGTGTCAAACAACCACAAGATGGAGTACAGGCTCCTCCAAGGTGACAGCAGGGCTCCCAGCCCTCCCTCACCAAAAGGGTGCTATTTCCACAACCCTGCAGCAAGAAGTTCCTGGGAGGCCTTGTCTTCCCCCCCTTGCTTGGCCTCTGTACACCTGACACCTGGGATGCTGCCATGGACCAATCGGAGAAAACATGACACATCTGGTCTGTACAGTAATTACAGGGAATACATAAGCCCACACCCCCACAGTGGTATCCACAAGGGCTTTCGATGTTCTGGGCTTCACAGGTTAGATCACTTCTGACCTTTAAGACCAGCTCCTGTTGTATGTACTGGAGCTGTCAAGTGCTCTGAGCCTGTAGTTTTGACTAAAGGCTTCTAATAGATGGTGAAGGAAAAGGCCTTCAAGGAATGAGAAGAGAAGCCTCTGGTGCTGGTGTCATCTATGGTACAGTGTGTACACTCTTGCATAAAGAGCCCTTGGGTTTGCAGAGGCTTCCCCTGAGCAGCAAGGTTCGGTCTTCTGACATGATCTGCATAATTCCTGTGGGTGGAGTGCACTTCTGCCTCTTGTTCCTGCGTCAGAGGGAAACTGTCCCTATCTCTGTCCCATACAGAGCATGTTGTAGGGGGGCACTCTCTGCAGAGGTCTTTGCTCGCCATGTCAGCAGGAGGCAGGAGGCTGAGCAGGAATCTAGCACAGCATGGGTCTGTACTGTTAACTTCTGGATGGACAGGGACACTTGCTCTCTGGTGCCCAGGCCTGGCAATCCCTTTCATATGTACAGGCTTGGAATGGGGACAGTGTCAGGACAAAGGAGACAGGCAGACAGTGGAGAAGGGATGACTGACAAGATGATTGGAGCTGAAGGATAGATAGGAGAAAGTTTTAAAAGAAGAAAGTAACTGGGCATAGCAGGGCACATGTTTATTCCCAGTGTTCAGGAGGCAGAGAAAGGCAGATCTCGTGAGCTCAAGGTTAGTCGGGTCTAAATAGTGAATTAAAGCTAGCCAAGGATACATGGCAAGACTTTCTCAAAAGAGATATAGATAGATAGATAGATAGATAGATAGATTTATAGATGATAGATGATAGATAAATAGATAGAAGATAGATGATTGACAAATGATAGATAGATGATTGACAGATGATAGATAGACAGACAGACAGACAGACAGAAGATAGGTAGATTGATAGAGGACAGAATGTCTGATGATCCTGCCTGTACCACCTCTGCCCCTGGGATCCATCCTAGATCTGGGCCATCTAGCTGGGCCACTGTGGGGTGTTGAGATACAAATGGGTACTGATGAAAACTGTTGAGTGCAGGGCCTGTCACTGTCATTGAGAAGGGCAGATGTCGTCACCCTGGCTTTGGATGAGGGCATGACCTCACTGCAAATGGGAGTTTAAGAGGAAATCAGTGCTCTAAAGCAGGCATGTTCAGCCTGTGGCCCTCTATGAGTGCAACCCCAACACAAAATCATACACGTAATTAAAGCATTACGAGGTGAGGTTTAGGATTTGTTTGTTTGGTTACTATTTATGTTTTTGCAACTCCGTTACACAGTTCTAGAGCATGAACTTTGTAGATGACAAAGTTGTGCTTCAGTGTCAGAAGCTTGGCAAGGGTTTAGGGTAAGGAGACTATGAAGATAAGAGGTCCGCTGGCCCCACTGGAGTGCAAGGTTCAGGTTAGAGACTACTGAGTTCTTGCAAGTTAAGCACTTTCTAGAAGCTGGCCTGGGAGTGGGGTAATTTCTAAAGTCTGTGTTGATACATACATACATACACACACACACACACACACACACACACACACACACACACATATATATATATATATATATATATATTACATACACACGCTCACACACATTCTCATCATCATTATCATCATCATCATCATCATGGTGCTGCTGATATGGACAGGACAAGATGGTGACCTAGGGTTAAATCCGGAGGAAGAGCCAGAAGCTAAGAGAGAACTGGAGGTGGACTGCACTCTGCCTGGCTCATTAGTCTCTGAGACTTCACTTCTAGAACAGAACTCTGGCCTAGGGCCTTGGCTGGGCAACTTCCTCTTTCTGAGCCTGTTTCCCACAGTGCTTTTGGGGGAGGGGAGCTAAGCTACCTCTCAAACCACTTGTCAGACCTTAATGGCTCTGTAGGTACAGCAAGCACTCTGGTCATACAGCGAAGGCTGGTTAGGCACCTAGATATATTCCAGGATGCCCTGATCCCAGCTGGTCCCCGAACAGCCCTGTGCTGGTGGTCGGAACCCACCTAGGGATCCAGAGCTGGGAGGGAGCACCGCCGAGATGCACTGAAGGTTGCATCCTTAGGATCCAGCATGAGCCTGCACTTTAGCACGGCAGCAAGGCAAGGGGGCGGGGCGGGGTGTGTGTGTTCACGCTCGCCTGTGCACGCACATGCGGTAATGGGAGTTGGAGGGTATGTGTGGGTCATTATAGAGGTGCAAACTGAGAACAGGCTGCTTCACGGTCTATACACAGAGATTGTGAGGTCAGAAGCTAGGATGGGATGAACTCGGTGCTATGCTCATGTAAGCCCTGAAGCTGTGACCTACGACCTCTGGTGGAAGACGTTTCTACCCCCAGGAGACTCTGGCGCCAGCTTGCCTGGGGACAGGATCCTGCTGAGTCTGCTTCTATGCCCTGTGGGCTATTCATGTGGTCACCTTCCCTTGTTCCTCTAGGCTGCTCGGCAGCTCAGGATCCTGGCTCGACCTTTCTCCATATCACCCTGCCACCTTTGGGGTTAAGTTTCCCCCACGTTCCTCTCTCTGAGAGCCCCCTCGGCTCTCAGCTCTGAAACAGTCTCTCAGAGAGCGAGACACTGTGCTGGGCCTGAGAAGCACAGACATGAGAGTGGTTATGAAGTCAGGCTTGCATGTCAATCCTTCATTTCGACAGGAGTCCAAATGATAGGACTGTGGCACTGTCCCCGAGGCCCTTCAGAGTGCTTTGGGACAGCAGAAAAGGAAGCCAGGTCACTTGTGAGTCCAAAGGCAAATGAACACTGGGGTCAGAGAGCAGGAGGGGTCCCCTAGGCTTCTGCTCACTTCCTCTAGCAGCAGGAAGGGCTGGCCATGAGAGAAAAGCTCTTGGGAGCCCAACCAGAGGTCAGCAGGCCTCTGAGAACAGACTTGTCGGCAACTCTCGGAGCCTCTGTATGTTGGAGCTGTCTCCTTCCCTCAGATTTTGCTGTAGGAGCCTATCCAGTCATCTCTCAGTAGCTTTAGTGGGAGTAGCTGACTTCACGCTCTCATGAGGATACCAAAAGGACTGCAGATGCCAGGCGGAAGCTGAGCCAGGCCAGGGCCTCGGCAGCCAAGGGGCTGTAATGTTTCTCAGCACTAAACAGTCACCGCAGACAAGCCATTTCCATCTGACTCCAAATGTCAGTCTGCTTGTGAGCAATGTGATATGAACCTCAGAGTCTCTGATGGCAGGAGACAACAAGACAACATGTCTATTCCATAACCCCCATGAATTTCAGAATGGAGCCCCACCCCCACCTTGTTTATCGGAGCCAGTCTCTTGGAAGACATAAACTAGGAGGGGTCTGAGGGGACCAGGACAAACACTGGAAGTGCTGATGGTGTCTTTCTTCTTCGCTCTTTCTAACGCTAGGCTTGGGGTTTGTGGTCTGAGTCTGGAGGGGTTCTGCTAGCTCAGCCCTGGAGCTACTTACCCCCAAAACCCAGTCACAAGGGAAGCCACAGGAGGAGCAGGCTGCTGAGACCAGGGCGGGAGAGCCACTGGGAGGGTAGGCTAATTTAACACAGATGTATCATTTGTCTCTTGACTTCAAATCTGAAAAAATTATGTAACCCCAAAGGTAATGCTGAAAACAGACATGACCTCTGATTCAGCTTTGCTTATGTTGGTCCTAAAATCTGCTCTCTTTGGTTTATCCTGGACATAGTCTATCACCGATGCACGAGAGAGATCGCTGTGATTCTGCATTCTCCCCCTTCTCTTTCTGCCATAACGTAAGCATCTTCCTGTGAGTCTATGGCCCAGTGGTCATTTTCGAGGCTGCATAAATACTGGACCTCTAGTCTGCTTTGATTTTTTCTTTTAAACCATTACACAGAGAGCTGTGGTTCAAAAACGAAATAGCACACAGGCAAAGTTAATCTGAGCTGCATCGTGTAACCGAAGGCTGTCCTTTTCTAATCCCTCCAAGGAATGGCAATTAATTGGGAACACAAAATGCTTATTTGGGGACATAACAAGGTTGGCATCGAGTTGCATTGTAAGCGGTGACGACGGTGGCTGAGAGTTTCATCGTCTGTCATCTGGTTCCCTGACAACCGTATTTGCTGGCCAGTGCTGTGATGTGGTCTTTGGCTGGAGAACAGACTTTCCTGCCTGGGAAATGAAGTGACTCATAAGGAAACAGCCCCTAGAGCTTTGGGCTAGTTTGTTCTTAATCAGAAGTCTGTGAATTGTTGAAGGCTATGCCAGGAAAAGGGTCCCTGAAAGTGGGTGCCAAATTTAGCATAAAAATTTCAGTTAAAAAAAATCTCTTTCTGTGTGTCTGTCTCTGTGTGTCTGTCTCTGTGTCTGTGTCTGTGTCTGTCTCTCTGTCTCTCTGTCTCTCTGTCTCTCTGTCTCTCTGTCTCTCTGTCTCTCTGTCTCTCTGTCTCTCTGTCTCTCTCTCTCTCTCTCTCTCTCTCTCTCTCTCCAATCTCTGTGTTGTGTTTAGGGGGAGGACAAATGCCATGTGTGTGCCCTTGGAGGCCAGAAGAGGGCATCAGGCTCCCCGGAGCTACAGAAAATTGTGAGCTGACATATTGATGCAGGGAGCAGAACTCTCAAGTTCTCTGTAAGAGCAGCAAGTACTCTTTAACCACTGAGCCATCTTTCCAGGCCATAAATTTCTATTAAAGAAAAGGTTTTTAATATGCTAATTTTAGTAGTAACAAAAGTAAACTCTCTTACTATATTTCAAAAATAAAAATCATTCACCCTTTAGAACTATCATGTTTATGGTAAGTGTATTTTTTCCATGGATATTATTTTCAATTTCATCACAGTTATAAGGAGACTGGGAACCCCGAAATATTTATTTTGGAAACAGAGTCTCAAGTAGCTCAGACTGGCTTCAAACTTGCTATGAGGCTAAAGATGACCTTGAACTCCTCCTGGTCCTTCCATCTCTACCTCCAGAGTGCTGGGATTACAGGTATGTGCCTGCATACCCAATTTCTGAGGTGCTGGGGATGGAAGCCAGAATGCACAAGCATTCTGCCAACTGAACCACATCCACAGCCCTGTATGTATGCAGCCCCGTACGTAGGCAGCCCCGTATGGCCGGTTCTTAGTTAAAGAGAACATGTTGGCATTGTTAGTCTAAATGGATTCCACCAGCTTCATGCCTCCCTCCTGAGATTCAGAAGGCCTCACCAGTGCTTGTGGTTGCTGTTAGCTCTTCCCGCTGAGCGAGCCGCGTGCATCCACCCAAAATGTTATCAGCTAAGACTGAAGGGGCAAAGATAAACCTTTTGAAATTCAAGAAAGCAAACATAAACACTCAGCCACCCCATGGAATATGTCAGCCTGTTAGCCTGTTAGGCTCCTGATGCCAGTATCGGCTCTTTCCTTTTCAAAAAGCTGTTTTTATTAACAATAGACTCCTGCTCTTAGTGGCTGAGTGATGTCTTAAATGTATCTGGTCTCCTTCCTTGGTAATCTTGTCTTGGATCTCCTTAAAGTGTGTGTGCTTGAGGCACCAAACATGGACACACTCAGTTTCCCATCTCCCCAGAAGTCTGGGCTACATTCCCCAGTTGCTACTATTCTTTGAAGGAGAAAGGCTTCTTAAGGTATGCCAAGCAGTGCTGATGTCAAAGTGAGCTGGTTATGTTTGCATCTTGGCCATCTGTGATGTTCTGTAGTGATGTAGAGTGCCACGAATATTGGGTCAGTGTGTCAGCCCCAAGTAATGGGCAATGACCCCAGCCAGTGTACAGTCAGTCTCTG
This sequence comes from Mus pahari, assembly GCF_900095145.1. Classification (NCBI taxonomy): domain Eukaryota; kingdom Metazoa; phylum Chordata; class Mammalia; order Rodentia; family Muridae; genus Mus; species Mus pahari. The sequence continues at coordinate 54,425,874 of NC_034597.1, read as the reverse complement.
GCTGGAGATAAACATCTTTGTATTAGGGAGGTGAAGGAGTGACCATTTTTTATGCTTGGGTTTTCTGGGATTGACTGGGTCACTCATCCATTCAAAAAGAAATCCTGGGCTCTGTGGGCCCTGTGTGAAGGAGGATGTGGTTGGCAAAGCAGCCTGGTGCCTGGCCTCAACCAGATTCCGGGTCCAATGTTATAGGAGAGTCTGCCTTGGAGAGACTTCAGCTCATTGCCCTGCCTTTAGTGAGAAAAATATTGGGGATTTTTCTGAGTCACAGCGAGTTTAACATCGTGTTACGTTGAACAAGCAGAAGGCTCTGGTGAGAATCATACTTTCTTTCTGGTACAAGGACCATTTCACTTCAGCATTTTGAGCAACAGGGTAAGGAACGAATCTGTTTATAAATGAATGGGGTCTGGGAAAGCTCTTGGGTCTCTGTCCCTCATCACCTGATCATGTGCCATGTATGGCTGAGTCAAGTGGTCATTCCAGCTCACTGAATCACACAACCCAAGTCAGAGCCAGGACCTGTCCTTGAAATACATGTAAGGAGCCCAGTAGTCAATCCATGAAGACACATGCATGTTCCTCTATAGCTGTACAATCACAAATGAAGAATGGTGAACACAGAGAACTGAGGCCTGAGATCCCAGAGGTCACCTTGGAAAGATGGCAGGCTGGGCTATCCCCTCCTACTTCCCATCTACCTGACCTCAGGCACACTTGACTGATCTGTCAGGTCTATTTTCTTGGTTGTAAAATGAGGCAGTTGGGGATAGGGGCTGCCTTAGGGCAGGGAGAAGTCTGGGTACAGTGGAGACTTAGTGCCATCGGTGGATAATTTGGGAAGGGCTGGATGAGGGACAGGAGGAGGAGCAGAGAGACCAGAGGGGACCCTGCAGATGTCTCAGTGAGATAAAGCAGCTCAGATAAAGTAAAATATCAGGGATGGAGACCACGAGACTGGTCCAGTTATGCCTTCATGTGGATGATTGCACAATAGAAATTAGTTGTACATGGACATGGGGAAGAAGATGGAGTGGCTGTCTAGGATGGCATAGCTTTGGGGAAGGTCTGGGTCCAGCAGGGTGGGAAGTGGGTCAAAAGCTTAGTTCTGGCCATTTTCATTCTAAAGCCACCTTTTAGAAGTCTTAGGGCAGAGGAGACGGTTCCAGTCAGTAACTTGCTTGCTGGACAAGCGTGAGGACCCAAGTTTGATCTTCAGAACCCATGTTTTAAAATCCAAGCGTGATGCTGCATGATTGTCATGGCAGTATCAGGGGGACAGAGACAGACAAGTCCCTATGGCCTGCCAGTCAGCCAAGCTGAATCAGTGAGCCTCAGGCCAGTGAGAAAGCCTGTCTCACAAAAGAAAGCGGACATTCCTGAGGATTGACACTCCAGGGGGACCTCTGGCCTCCACAGACATGCACGCATGTGCACCCACACGTACATGCGCGTGCACGCATATGTGTGCGTGCACACGCACACGCACATGCACACGCACGTACACACAGTCTCAGCATCAATAGTTTGCATAACAATGTCAGCTGCTCTGAGTTCTATAGCCCTTTCTCTGGCCCTTTCCCCATCATGAGTGTTGTGGCTTAGTCCTGCAATGAGGACTTTGGGCCCTATTGCATAGAGATGGTCCTGTTACCCAAACCCCAATCAGTTGGACTTGGGTCAGGGGTACCCTGTCAGAGAAAGGAGGGACTCTAGGAAACCCAAAAGTACATTTCCCATAATATCAAGAGCATGTGTTCTCTGAAGCAGGTCAGGGCTTCAGGAGTCATCAGAGGATGATTTAGGGTGGGCTTGACCCTATGACCTTGCCACTGCACGGAGGAATGAAGCACCCTTGAGTTCCCTCAGCAGATGTAGAAACTGGAGCTGGGTGAAGGGAGCATTTAGACAACAACCTTCACGAATCAGGCATAGAATGCACCCCTACCCCAGGTCCTATGTGAGCTAGTGACCTCGTCACCCATCCTTCAGTCTCACACGGGCACTAGACGCCTTTATCCACAAGGCACAGACTCTTAAGCTCGGGCTCCCGAGGGGACCAGGAGTTGGCCCAATGGTCCATTGGACTTGGCTTTGTATGAGCTCACGCTGCCTAGGTGCACACTTGCTTTCCTGAGTTTATTCAATGCGGTTGGGGCTTCAGATACCTGCCAGAGATGGGACTCTTCACTCTGAGCATAGATTCTAATCTTCTTCAGAAGGGGTGAGGTGGCCCTTCCCACTGCAGGGAGTCTGCCCCTCCCCCTTCCTCGAAGGTGGATGTTGGTAGCATCTCACTGTTTCCATCCGTGCCACCATATCTGCTGACAGCACCCGTGTTCCAGCCACAGCCTCTTGCTTCCCCTGCTGCCAAGGACCCCAGCCTTCAGCTATCACTCCCAGTCTCTTCTCCACACAGCAGCTGCAGTGATCTTTGTAAAAGGTACGTCGGCTCTTCAGAGCACGCAGTGGACCCCCATCCTGGTGTCATTGATGAAATCCCCAGCTTCTCCTGGGCTTATGCCCTGTTTCCTCCACTGCCCTTGTATCTCTGCCCTCCAGTGTGTTGTTACCTTTGCTCTTGGGCGAGCCCACACTTGGGCTTTTGCCTCTTGCTCTTGCCCTGCCCAGCAACACTTCCCTGCCATTCACACCCAAGTATGTTGACTTTCACCTGACCCTGGAAGAGGGTTTATCTGAACAGTCCAGTCCTTCTGGTATGGTTAACTGACTTTCTCCACAGCACTCACCTCTTCTGGGAATTCCTGCTCAGTGATTCTGGAAAGCATTTGTAGAGGGATGATGGGATCCTCATGAGGAAGAATCAAACCATCTCTGGGATTGCCGTGGGTGGTAGAGGCCATGCTGCCATCACAGGAGGCTGCTGATACTTGTCACAGCCTTTTAGGCAAGCAACTTGGTGGCTTGGGTCGGGATCCTGAAACAGGTTCCAGAAATTAGTCCAAACTGATTTTCCTTCCGAGAGCCTAGAAAGCCTGAAGAAAGAGCAGGGAGATCCAGAAACTAACTCACACACATGTGTCAGATGAAGGTGAGCAAGCACAACGCAAATGCTTGTACATGTATGCACATGCATAGTAAGGAGAGTTGTGAAAGTGTGTTCAGGTCTTCATGATAAGAAAGAAGCTTACAATAAAAATTTGAGTGATAAAAGACAAAGTCTTACAGGCTAAGAGCCAGTCAGTGCTCCCACAGATGCTGTCAGACTCAGCTTCTAGCTAGACTTCTGTGAGAAGCTGTGAGGTGCTGTGAGATGCTGTGAGGTGCTGTGAGGTGCTGTGAGGTGCTGTGAGATGCTTTGAGATGCTGATCATCCTCACCTTGACTTTACCTGGCAGGGAAGGAGACTCAAGAGACAAGGACGCCAGCAAAGGAGCTATACTTTGCAAACCACAATGTCAGGATACAGGCCAGGACTCTCCTTCCATCAACTCCACTTAATCTGCGTTCCATTAAAAAAAAAAAAAAAGGTGCATTTCTACAAGAGGAATAAGTAAAATTCAAATAATCAAGATATTAAAACAATGGAGAGGCTTTCCTTTATAGGTTCCTGTATTAGTGTCCTTTGTAATAAGTGCATAGTATTTTTATATGAAATTTTGATTTGTACAAGTAACGAACTATCAAGTTAGGCGTGGGGAGGTCATGTCTGTGATTCCAGCACTTGGAAAGCTAAGGCAGGAGGATCGTGAGTTTGAGAATAGTATGTTCTACATGGTAAGGGCCTGCCGCAAAATGGGAGAGAGGGGAGACTGTAAATAAGTTCACTTTATTGATTTAGAAGAGAAATATCTCCTTTTATTTATTATTAGTGTCTATGTGCACACATTTGTACATGTGTGTGCGTGTTACACACACACACACACACACACACACACACACACACACAGATCCACTCCACAATGAAAAGAGAAGCTCACTAATGTGTAATGTGTACTGTCAAAAAGTCAAAAAGGAAATGACTGAGGACTGTCCTGAGGGAGCCTATGGAAAACATAAGACAGGATCTAGAGGTGTTCTGCACGGTGTTCTTGTGACTCAGAGAAAGGCTGGGCCAAAGAGAGAGCTCATCAGGTAAAGACACTTGCTCTCAAGCCTGCCTACCAGAGTTTAATCCCTGGACCACACACAGTGGAAGGAAAGAATGGATAATCACAGATTGTCCTTTGGCCTCCACACATGTCCTGTGGTATGTGTGTGCATGCATGCAACACACACAAACACAAATGAATATAATTTAAAATTCACCACTTCTTCAAAAATAATATATTACCATAAATACAATGCTAATAAAATTAATACAAGATTTTTTTCTCAAAATTATTCTTAAATTATTTTTGAAAAATAAATTAGAAACAGTAAGGAATAAAGTCCTGGCAATAAGGAGCGCCACGGTTTCTGTGCAGTGAGGAGCTGCATGGTTTCTGTGCAGTGAGGAGTTATATGGTTTCTGTGCAGTGAGGAGTTATACGGTTTCTGTGCAGTGAGGAGTTATATGGTTTCTGTGCAGTGAGGAGTTATATGGTTTCTGTGCAGTGAGGAGTTCCATGGTTTCTGTGCAGTGAGGAGTTCCATGGTTTCTGTGCAGTGAGGAGTT
>NC_034597.1:54370912-54421203 GCF_900095145.1 Mus pahari | reverse complement strand
ATGGTTTCTGTGCAGTGAGGAGTTCCATGGTTTCTGTGCAGTGAGGAGTTCCATGGTTTCTGTGCAGTGAGGAGTTATACGGTTTCTGTGCAGTGAGGAGTTATATGGTTTCTGTGCAGGGGTAGATTCTACGTGTGGTTCTGTGCAAAGAACAACCATGAGGCTTCCAGGAACAGACTTGAGAACATGTGCTAGGATTTTGGTTAGGAGAAAGATGGGGCATTTAAAACTTTCATTATATAATATTTGACTTACTGATTCAGTCATCATCTTTATTTAGTTTCTCATTCTCTCCTCTAACGTTTTAAAGCCTTTGATGGTTAACTTTTTCATCAATGTAGATTTGATATTAGGGCACAGTAGTGAGGGGAGGGAATAGCTTCGCCCTTCAACAGAAACATCAAGTGTCAGGGCACAATTCACTTGAGTGTCTTTCTGGTGATCCCTGGTGCTTGTCTGATGTCTAGCATGCTTATGTATGTGTGCTGTGTGGTGTTTGTGGTGTGATGTGATGTAGTGTTTGTGTGTGTGTGTGTCTATGTATGTGTGTGTCTGTGTGTGTGTATTTGTGTGAATGTGAATGTGACTGTGTTTGTGTGTGTGTGTTTCTCCTTATGTGTCCATGTGTATCCTTTTGCTCTCTCTGTTTACTGCAGCTTTTACTGGGACCTCTTTGACATTTGATTTTTTTTTTATTCTTGAATTCTTGTTACCCACCAAGCTTTAGGAACTTCTTGTAAAGTTTCTGCTGGAATATTGATAGAAAACCCATTTGACTTTTGGAGGCTATGGAGGGAAGGTTCACCTCTGAACTATAGTCTTCTTAATTAGCGGTCAATGACTCAGTTTCCTCTCCTAAAAACACTTTTAAGGTATCTTTTAACAAATTCATATCTCTATACAGGTCTGCATGACATTTGATTGGTGTATTGTTTGGGTTGTTGGTATTGGAGATGGGAAGTCATCTCTAAGTGGCCACCCAATATGAATAGGCCAACACAGTGGGAAAGGTCAATATTGATTCCTAGCATGCTAAAAGTCATCGGGCAAAAACAAATTAACGCAGAAGTCCCCCATTACCACCCTTCCCTGAGTACAATAAACATCTAGAGCTACCTCTGGGTAAGGATGGACCGCTCAGCTTCTGCTGGCGGATCGCTCAGGGATCACGCTGGGATCCATGGTGCCACTGTATCTGTATCTGTATGCCCACAGAGGTAATGGGCACCCAGATGCTCCTTGTTCTGGGAGAAACTGCTGGCTGTGCCCTGTGGGTGCTGTTCATTGTCAAGATCAAGAAGCAGAGACCCTTAGGAGGAGGTGAAAAAATAAAACAAGTCCCTCAACTGAGTAGGGTTTTTGATGTGTTTGTTTGTTTGTTTAAGACTTATTTATTTATTTTATGTCTATGAGTACATTGTCACTCTCTTCAGACACACCAGAAGAGGGCATTGGATCCCATTACAGATGGTTGTGAGCCACCATGTGGTTGCTGGGATTTGAACTCAGGATCTCTGGAAGAGCAGTCAGTGCTCTTAACTGCTGAGCCATCTCTCCAGTCCCTGAATAGGCTTTTCATTTTGGTTGATTTTGGCTTTTTTTTTTTTTAATTTTTTATTTTATTTTTTTTTAGAACCAGGGACCTCCACCTTACAACAAACAAACCTCCAAATTATATGATTTTAAAAAACAAAAGTAAATCACGAAATGTTTGCATAGACTATAGAGCCATTTTTGTAACAGTCTCGAACACAAAGCAAAAGATTAATACTACTGTGACAACAGGGACGTGCCAATGATGCAGGAGAGAGTGCATGATAGAACATGCACCAGCTCCAGGGTAATGATCCCTCCTGTGGAGAAGCAGAGGACAATGATCGAGCGAGGTTGTGTCCTTCATATGAATAACACAGAGAGGACGGAGGACGGGTCAGGGAAGAAAACTGAGCAGAATGAAGTATCAATGTCCATTATACTCATGCAGCTGCATCGTCCCTGTGATTTTTTTTTTTTACATGTTTAAATTTTCTGTGGCCTGTGAAATGGGTCAGCAGGTATGGGTGCTCACAATGCAAACCTGGCAGTCCGTCTGAATTCAGGACCCACAAGGAGGAAGGAAAGAACCAACTCCTCAAAGTTGTCTTCAGATCTTTGAATGCCTGCTTTTACACACACACACACCATACCACACGTGGTAGTAGCAAATACAATGAAAAAAACCTTAAATGTACACCATTGATAGTGAGCAAGTTTCAACAGTTATACATTTCTGTATAAAGGACTGGTGGACAGACAGTAAACTGAGCAGATAGATCAACGACCCTCTGTGCATAGCGTACCACAAACCAAGGAAGGATGCAAAGCTAAAGTGAGAAAATGTTTACAACATAGGGCAGAATATATGTGTGTGTGTGTGTGTGTGTGTGTGTTATATAAAAAATCTCTGGTGTATTATAAGGAAATCAAATCATAACATTAGAAACTGTGGTTAATAAATATAAGTCATTTATAAATCATAAAAATAAGTTAAAACTGTCCTATTTATCACTTTTTATTTAACAAGTAGGCAAGGATGGCTTTTGTTCTTTTTCTTTTTCCATTGGCAAGGAAATGAAAAATAGCTTTTTCTTCAGTTCTGAGAGCATAACTCACTCTTACTATTACAGGCCTAAAAGCCATGTGCCTATATTTGATATTGAATCCTACTTACAGAATCATAGCTTTAAAAATATCACACAAGGGCAAGTGAGGTGAAAAATGGGTGAAGGGGGCTTGTGTCCAGATGTGATGCTATGAGTTTGATCCCTGGGGCCCACATGGTAAACGGAGAGAACCAACTCCTCCAAGTTGTCCTCTGACCTGCACACACAGACCATGGTATGTGCGAAACACACACACACACACACACACACACACACACACACACGTGCGAGTGCATCATCTATCTATCTATTCATCCATCCATCCGTCTGTCTGTAAGTGTAATCCCAATTCTTTTAAATGCACAAACCGCTTAATATTTTACAAGTTTGTTCATAATAAATTTATAGTCACCAAAAATTGAAAGTAACTTATTTGACCAATAGTGGTTATATAAATTAATAGTAAATATGTAGAGTAACAGGAAACTTCCATCAAAATTATACTTACTTATAAATTAAATTTTATTTAATTATTTAATAAATATAAATAAATCATGTTTACTTATAAATGTAATTCAAAGGGTAGTGTTCATCAAGTTATTAAACAAGATAAGCAGTCTAGATATTTTATGTTTGTGTGTATAGAACAGCCCTGGTTATGTCAGTGGGAACTATTTATAATCATTTTCCATTGGTGTAGCTATTTTTATTTACTGTGCTCTCAGGTTTAGTTTATTGGTTTTTTTTTGGTGGAGACAAGGTCACATGTAGCTCAGGCTGGACCTTAAACTCCTATGCCTCTATGCCCCTGCAATTCCATCTTCAGGAGCTTAACCTTAACCAAAATGAGTCCAAGGGTTTAGTCAGAAGACCTCAACCCAGGCCGTTTATACACGTCTGGGGTGCAAAAGGTGTTCGAAGTAAACTGGTATGTAAAAGTAAATTCATGTAGCAGAGGGAGAGTTTGAACCTATGACTTCCTTGACTTCATCTCCCCCCCACACTCCCCTTCCACCCCCAAAGCTGACAGCCTCACGAGCCTGTGTCACCACACTGGTTTTGTGTGGTGCTAGAGGTGGAACCCAGGCTTCGTGTACACTAGGTTAGGACTGCCAACAGAGCCCCGGCCGCGGCCTGCTGCTGGGGTTTTAGGGGATTTTCCTTTTTGAATGTGTGTCATCTCCAAATATTCACTGTCTACCTATGACACCAGCTTAGGAAAAAAAAAGTGAAATAGAAAGGTAAACAGACTTAGAAAGGGATAGAAGCTGTGAGGGGCCACCTGGTGACTTATCGGAGGACGCTCAATGCTTATGACCTTGTAATTCCGCTGGCAGGTTTTTAACCTTGACAAATTAGCAGACGGGTTTATTCAGAATTAAGACCTGGATGTTTACACACACATCTAGGATGCAAAACGCTTTGGAAGTAAAACTAGTATGTAGTAAAAGGGACAGACAGTACTAAGCTCGACTGATAAGAGGCTTGATAGGCAGACAAGCCATGAAGGAGACAACGCAGGAAAAGACGACTGTGATGTGTTCTTTCAGAAGCAGGTTGCAAAAACAGGATGTAGATAATGATCCTTTTTTTTTTTTTTTTTTTTTTTTTGTTTTTTTAAAGTAAAATAGTCCTGGAAAATTACATACCAGTGTTAACAATGGATGTCTCTGAATGATGGTGTTGGGGATAATTTTTATCTCCCATGTTATTTTCTGAATTTCCTGTGGTAAAAACAAATCACTGTGTAAGAGAGAAAGGACATTGATTTGATTCGTAATAGGTTTCATTCCGCAAGAGTGGATGGAGCTGGCTTGGGGGCAGGATGTCACCTTCCTCCTGTCCCTCTGCCCTTTTCAGATGGGTTCATGACCACATACTCTGCTTTAAAATTTTGAGTGATTGCCTGGTTTTCTTTGTTTTGCTTCTTTTGCAAGAGGTATTTAGGAAGGTTTTAGCAGCCCTTGCGGAGGAAGGAACTCTCTTAATGTTGGCAGCTTGATTCGATCCATAGATTTCCACAGATTTTCTTTATATCTTTAGATATATTCAGACGCCTCTCTTAGTCCTTTTACCTATCTTGATGGTGTAATAAAACCACCTGGGAATTTCCTCTGCTTTACAGTAATGTATTCTGGGTGTTTTACCTTCCTAGTTCCCATCTCTCTTACTCCACAGCTAATTTCACCCATGCCCTTGTTACTTAGCTACAAGTTGCAGTTCTGTAGGCTATCTATGAATATGTTTTGTTTTGCATAGCCCCAAAGGATGTCAGCTGAAAACTAAATATTTGCCTCTCAGCCATCCCTTGGTGCTCCCTCCCAGAAGCAAACAATGGACAATAAGTATTTTCTTTGGTTTGTTGTTTGTTTTGATTTTTTGAGGGTTTTTCTGGGTAGCCCTGGCTATCCTAGAACTCACCAGGCTAGCCTCAAACTCAGAGATCCTCCTGCCTCTGCCTCCTGTGTGCTGCTGGGATTAAAGGCAAACAGAGCTCCCCCCCCCCCAGCCACTAAACCGTGTACCTGCTTTTGCTACAATTAGAACTCAGTGAGTCTGGGGGCTGGGGAGATCACTCAGTCACTGAAGTGCTTGTTGTACAAGCGTGAGAACTTGAGTTCAATCCCCTCAGCCCCGAGCCTTGTAAAAAAGCCAGGTTTGGTGGCAAATGCTCTTAATCATAGCACTGGGAAGACAAACAAGTGCCTGGGGCTTGCTGGCCAGTCAGCCTAGCCTAGTTGGTGAGTGTACCCAGGATACCCAAAGTGAATAGCTCTTGAGGAATGACAGCTAAGGTAACCCTCTGGCCTCTATATTCATACACATGAACACACAGAGAATAAACAAATCACAAACTCCAGCATTTTGCTAATCACAAAGGCACGGAAGGCCTGAGCCCTGCTGCCTCTTTCTGACCCTGCCATCACCCAAGCCCTCTCCTCCCCCATCCCTCCCCAGATCTTCCGTTTTCTTCGGTTTTCTTTTATACTAAGTGACTGATTTAATGGTTTAAAGTAACACATTTAAACCTTGACACTTTCATTTATCAGCGTCCAACCATATCTGTCCACATGGTCTCTGCTTTGAGCTGCACATCCTGTGTTTTGCTATGCTGGTATTACAAGTTTATTATACTGTTTATACTATAACTCACCACATGATTGCATGCAATATACATAAAACACTAAGTCTTATAACACTCGTATCCTGTCCTGTGCTCTTCTTAGCTTTGCTGTGCCTCATCGGCGAAGTTACCACTAAAATAAATTAACTAAAAAGCAACCATTACGATAATACGACTAGGTAATGTTTTTATCCTTTCAAGTAGAATAATTATCCACACACAAAGGCTTTATGGTGCAGTGTCAGTGGCGCTTGCCATCCGAGAGAAGACTGCCGGGGTGCAGAGCTTTAGTGAGGCTTCTTTTGCTTGCCCTTCTCTGTTCAGAGATTCATTTCACGGCCTGTGTCTCTATCTCACACTGTCCCGGTCCTGAGCACTTCACTCCCAGACTTTCTTGCTACATCCTTTGCAGCTTTTTTCCCCGTGTGAACGCATGTGTACAAAAAGAGCTACCCCTGGCTTTTTGGTATGATGTGGAATGTCTTCATGGAGACAAATGAGCATGCTTAACTGTACAGTTATGCCTTCAGTGAAAAGTAAACCCACTTGGTCAGGCATGTGAGCTTGCGTGTATAATCCCAGGACTTGGAAGGCTGAGGCAGAAGGATGGATATCTAGGCTAGTCTGCAATACCGAGTGAGACTTTGTCTTAATAAATAAATAAAACAAAACTGAAACAATGAACACGCTGTGCAACTTCCCCACTTAAACACTTCCATCACCCCGAAAGTTTCCCTTAGCCCTTGTGCATTCAGTCCCTCTTACCATCCCTCCGTGACCATCACTGACCTTTTACACCCAGCACGTCATATGTGCGTGGGGGGGGTATATGGCAAGTTTTCTTATGTATTCAGCCTCTATCTCATAGCACAATGCTCTTAAGACTCAGTTGTGTTGCTGGAGGCGTCAGCTGCTCATCACATCCTATTTTTTAATCTGTTTACAGTTAATAGACTTTTTTTTGTTTTTTGTTGAAAGCTGGCTTGTAATGCTGCTGTGACTATTCATGGCCATGGGTCTCTGTATTCACTGCCTTTCATTTCTCTTTGGTAACTGGAAGTCCAACACAAAACTTCATCCTTCATAGATGGTGCTGTCAGTGTTTCGTCTAAAAAGACATACCTAGCCAGATGTGGTAGTGCATGCCTGGGAGTTCTAGGCCTGATTTAGTCTCATAAGATCCTGTCTCATGACTAAGATAAACAAATAAATAGGTAATTTATTACCAGTGAGAGGTAAATATAAAAGAATGACATGTATTCATGAAGATGTCATAATGAAACTCGCTATTTTATACAGTAAAAATTTTAATTAAAAAAAAAACTTGCTTTATAAAGACATTACCAAGCCTGAAGAGGTGGCTTGTGGGTAAAGGTGCTCACTGGTGATCTGAGTTCTATCCCTGGGAGAACACTGGCTCCAGGGTTGTCCTCTGACTTTTGCACAGATGCCACGCGTGCAAATCTATGTGCACACACACACATATACACACACATTCAGAGACACATGCATGAATATCCACACACACATGCACACTTATACACTCATAGATGTATACATGCAAATAGGTATATACACACATAGGTACATGCACAATACACATGCACACATACAGGCAACACACACGATACATGTAATTTAAAAAATTTAAAGTCATAGTCCAACCCAAGGCCACCTAATTTCTCCCATGTTGTCTTCTAGAAGTTTTATGGTTTTGTGTTTTATAATTATAGTTTCATGATCAAGATTTGCTTCATGATCTGACTTGAGTTATTTTTGTGGGAGTTGTTTTTTGTCAAGATGCAATGTGTTTTTCCTTTGGTCATTGGTATCCAATGATCCCACACATCTATTAAAGAGATTAACCTATGGCCTAGTGACTTGCCTTGGTCATTTGTCAATGAGTGGTAGACCATAGTTACAAGAATGTACTTCTGGGCTCTTTATGGTATTCTTATATCCATTCTTTGATACTGCCCCTTCCTGTCCTGAGAGTAAGGTGCACATTCAGATAGGATGAGTCTCTCAGCTTTGTTCTTTTCCTGCAGAACAGTATTGGCTCTTCTGAGCATGTCTCTCCATAAACACTTGAGAATCTCCTTGTTAACAGTCACAAAACAGCTTGCTGGCTGGGATCCTTGTTGCATTTCGTCTGTGCTCAAGAACCCACAGTTGGCAATTGCATCTTCATGGTCCTGAACCCAAATAGAGCTCCATTTCCTTAGATCTGCTATCAGGGATGTATAGTTTCCTTCACATCCTTTCAGTACACTTTTCATTGGATCTATACTCAAATATAGATATTTTGGTGTTAATGTAGAGAGAGCTTTTTAAAATTTCAGTTCCATTTGCTCTTACACGTGCATAAGAACACATGCATGTATTAGATTCAGGAGAATGTTTTAGAATTTTACACATTTACATATTTATATTTATTGACATTTATTTAGAGTGTGTGCACATGCACACACACTCAGAGTGGGTCAGAGGACAGCTTGTGTGTTCTGAGGGCTGAGTCAGTTTGTCGGACTTGAAGGTAAGTGCTTCACCCACTGAGCCATCTCTCCAGATCTTTGCATCCTTATTCTTTGGGATTTTTTTAATGCAAAGAACCAAGCTGTCCATGAGTAAAAACATTTTCTATTCCTTTTCAACCTTATGCTGCTTGCTCTCCTCTCTCCCTTTATTGTTAGGACTCCTAAAATGTTGGATCAGGGTGGGGCAAGTAGACATCCTTGCTGCCTCGAGATTAGTTTTTGCGTTGGTTTCGTTTTCTATTTATATTTTTAGATCATGAGGTCCAACTCCATCCATATTATCCATATCTATCTTCTTTTTCCAGTCACTTATTTTCAGTTTCCAAGACTGTTCTTTTCATGCTTATATTGGAGAAAGGGTAATCAGCCTAGAAGGAATAAGAGAATTGCACAGGAAAGTATTCTGCAAGCTGGGAAGTGCCACAGAGGTATGAGCTGGTCCAGAATAATTGTTTCCCCTATCAATAAACTATGCAGGAAACATAGCACCATACAAGAAATATTTGTATGGAGGACAGAAAAGGGGCATTTCACTTATAGACAAGAGGATAATTAATATTGTTTATGGCAAACTCAAAGAAAGAACTGTGGGATCACTGGTCCCTATTACAATGCATACTCTGGAAGCAAAAGCAAACAAAAACATCAGGTGATGTAGGGCATGCAGTCCAATCACATCCTAAAACACAGATCCTAGATCCCACCTCACCTTGTTGCAGAACTGTTAGGATGGGACTCGGAGTCAGCTGCTTACTGCGCAAAACCAGGTTTCAGAATCCTTGGCCACACAAAGAACGGGCTCCATTAAGGAGTAATGAACTCCAGATTTAAAGATGCAATGGATTGTTAAAAGTTAAAAGAAACTAGCTGGGTGGAGGTGGCACATGCCTTTAATCCCAGCATTTTGGAGGTGGAGGCAGGTGGATCTCTGAGTTCAAGGCTATCCTGGTCTGAAGCAGAGTGAGTTCCAGGACAGCCAGGGCTATACAGAGAAATTCTGTCTCAAAAAAAAAAAAAGTTACAAGAAACTAAACACTGAAAAGTACATCACAACCCCTGTGCCATTAAAGCAAGACATGAAGGTCTATGTTGACACTGGAGCAGGTCATTAACATATTTCCATGGTCACTAATGGGGAGTTTTAAAATATAAATTTCCGTGGGATCTCCCTCCAAAGAAGACTTTTGATTCACGTGAAGGAATTTTATTTGTGCGTAGAACCACCCAGTGTGTGTTGGGCTTCTGCGAGGCTTCAGGGCGACACATAGTCGATGCACCATAAAGGGGCATGCCTTGTACTCTGAGCAGCCTCACAAGAAGGTCACCCTTCCCCTCTGAGGTTCTGCTCGGAACCCTCAAACTATTTATCATCAGAAAATCTTCTCTACCAGATTTACCACATTAGGGTGTGGGAGCATTTCCACAGCAGGAAAGATCTGGTTATATAAAATTGAAACAGCCACAGGAGTGCCTCCTACTCACTGTGCCTCAGCCATCACTGATAGCTTTTCCCTCACGTGGAGCCACACATGCCCATTGGTCTTCACTTACTCATTCACTCACTCAGTTACACAGTACAAAGCCACTTCTTCCTAACAAACCCATTGCTCGTGCAGGGAAAATAGACAGCTCCAGAGCTGAGTAGGATCAGACATGGTGTCTTAGGGCTACTGTTGCTATGAGACACCATGACCAAAGTAGCTTGGGAGGAAGGGTTTGACTTACACTTCCACGTCACTGTTTGCTTGCTTGCTTGGCCCTATCTGTGCACCACAGGTGACGGTCTCAGATACCCTCGAGTTATCAGTTGCTATGAGAGGCTATATGTGGTTGCTGGGAATCAAACCAGAGTGTTCTGGAAGAACAGCCGGTGCCTTCAACGGCTGAGCCATATCTCCAACCCCAAATGAACAGTCTTTAAAATATATTTCACACAACTTGGACTGTATTCCCTTAAATAATTATGATACACACTCTACGGGTTAATGGAAAAATCCTCATTTTCTGAACACCTCTCCTTTCTCAGATGTCCTTAGGAAAATACTTGCCTGTAGTTAGATTGATTGACAGCCTTTCTGGGGTGACTTTTCTTCTCTCAGGCCCCACTTCACAAATGTGAAATGCATGATGAAATCATAGTTCTAGCTTTTCTACCTGTCAAGGAAAAATCCACTGAAATATTGGCAAGAATATTTTGATGGACGTGGGGGACAGACTGCCTGAACTTTGGTGGCTGATTATGGGATGGATCCCCGGGTGGGGTAGTCTCTGGGTGGTCCATCAGATGACTATTGAGTAAACTTCTACTGTGTAAGACACAACACAATGTTCTTAGAACTGGAATGTTTAAGACCAAATGAACAAAAGATTATAGAGTTCTGAGAGCCATGGCTGGGGCTGCTTCAAGTTCAGGTGTGGATGGAATGATACAGAGTTGCAACTGTGCTGAAAGCTGGGCTTGCTAGTCCCTGACTGCACAGTGGTAGAAAGATGTCTACTGTCATCTGCAGAAGGGGACTAGTAACACTTACTTCTCATGGTTACTGACAGAACTGTAACCATTGGTTCTTCTGGTATCTAGCATGACAGTACAGTGCCTATTAGATGTTTAGGTGAGGTAGGTACTGTTCTAAGATGTGCTAATAATGAGTAATACTAATTAAGGCTTTATGACACCCTGGGGACAGAAATAATCACTATTCCAATTAACACACTAAAATCCTAAGCAACTTACTGAAGGGCAAACAGTTATATCCTGTACTCTTCCTTCCTGCCTCCCTCCCTCCCTCCCTCCCTCCCTCCCTTCCTTCCTTCCTTCCTATGCTGTGTGGCCCCCAAAACAGTGTTCTGTGGGTGGAATGTCAGGATACGTGCAAACATCACCTAATACCAGACAGCCCTGATACTCCAAAGCATGAATCAGACCTGAAGTCATATACTATACTCCAGCAATGACTTCATCCATGACATCTGTTTTCAGCGAGGGGTCCCCTGTTTCTAGATTAACAAGCATGGCTTTCTAGGTTAGTGGTGCCAGCTTAGGTACACAAACGCTCACCGCTCTGCTGGGTCCAAGGACCTCACTGGCCATTGTCTTTCAGCTCAACTACCAAACCCTTCAGGTTCGCTATACCAAAGCTCAGCCCCCAAAGGCAAGACAGACCAATCCAGTACACCTCAGAACCACCTTGGAAATGATAAAGCCCCCGGGATAGGAAGGACCATGAATCCCACAGGCTGCTCACGAGTTCCTCCGCAACCAGAATCCAAAATATAAAAGAAACAGAAGCAGAACAAAATGTTTATTTAGCGTCCCATTTGTTCCCTGCTTCCTTCTTGTCTTCCCCTTGTGGGGGCCTCTTGGCAATGTTTGTTAATTATGTACAGGTTGTTGGTCTTTGACATTCAACCTAATATCTGCTCTCTATGTATCAACTTGCGCAAACATCTGTGCACTGAGCCTAGGCGGGCACACTTCAGTAAGTGAACACACAGTCACCCTGGAGCTCAGCAGGGTCAGGACAACTATTCCTCGCAGGGAGCAGTGTTCACACAATTGTCTCCATGTTAGCTATTTTACACAAGTAGACATAGTCAATTGTCGCAGGAAAGCGTAATTAAAATGTATCTGTGACCAGCTGAAAATGGACTGTGGAGACGAGCCAAAGAGACAAGGTAGAATTGAATTTTTTCAGAGCTCTAAGACCCCATTCCAGATGGGAAGTCTATTATTTAGCTTTCTCAACCACATGCGAGGATACCTTCCTCAGAGGGTTTTTGTCTATGACGCTAAGAATGGACCCATCCTATCCCATCAAGACAGACTCAGGGACGTGAAATGATTTGCCCATGGTTGCAAAGCCAGTGGGCAGGTTGCTCTGAGCTCTGATCACCGAACCCCTGACCACCGTGACTGGAACAATGGGGAGAAAGAAGAGGCTTAGAAAGTTTTGTAGCAGCTGATGTCCCGTGCAGGGAGGAAGCAGTGATCCAGACTTTAGACTGAACTATCCTGCCAGGTCACCTGCTTCCTGTGTGAGCTGGCCCCAGTGTCGGAGCTGCTGCTCTGCCTGTCACCTTCCATGCCACCCGAAAGCCTCCTTGGCTCTCTTGTTTCAGATGCAAGGACTATCGCAACCAGGCCACCGATGCTATCACAAACATCAAAACTGGAGGTGCCGAGCACTCTTCAACCATGACACAAACAGCAGGTGTCAATAAGGGGCTTCAGCTCTGATTTTAACTGTTCCCTTCACCACATCCCCTGTTCGGCTGAGGCTGGTTTCAGGCTTTGAGCACCTCCCCAGGGGCAGACAGGGACCTCTCAGCTCTTGTGAGAATCTGCATGGAGGTCAAATTTATTCCTAAGCAACAAATATCTCACATCCTCCTTTGGGTAACCCACAAAATGTACACACGCGCACGCAAATTCAAATGCCCGTGTGCATGCACGCAGAGGCAGATTCGTGCCCTCCTCCCATCCTTTCCTGGAAGGGAGGCCATTGTCTACTGGGTGAAGCCACGCCCCACAGAACACCAGGGTTCCATGTGCCCCCTCTTCTCTGGTGGACTTCTGCACTCCCTCACTTCAGCCACCCTGAGACTGCAGGGTTAGCCAAACCTAGCCACAAGGAATGTTGTCACACAGCCTCCTGGGTGACTAGGGTGTACCCAGTCTTCATTGAGAACTTATGCATTCCCTAAAGCCCTGAAAAGTTGGTTGTTCATGGACTGTAAGGAGTGGGATCATTTTCTACAGGAGTCGGACTTCCTGTCAGGGTCTTTAAATACTCAAGTGTGCTGGGTAAGTGGTCATGTTTTCCCAGGAAGCTCACATGTGGTAGCTGACTAGATGGAAAATGAGTGTGGTCTTCTGGACAGTTGAAGAAGAGCTCGAGTCCAGAGAAGGTTCTAGAACCTGCTGCTCATTGACTTATCGTTGAGCCTGGGAGATGGGGAGGTCAGGACATGCTTGAGACCCAGCCACGTGGTGTCCATCTGAGAACAATCCTTGCCCCAGCTCCTAAGTACCACTGTGGCTAAGCTTTGCTTCTGTACAAGGGGATGCACTTACTCGTGAAGTGCTCATGGAATATAGGTAGTAAAGAAAACATGTATTCATTTTGTTGTCCAGGTTTGGGTTTTTCCCACATCTGCTAAGATTCTTAACCAAAAACCAAACCTGATCATAGAGTCTATCAGATTGTCCTCTTCATATAGCATTCATTTAACTCTGGCTTCAAAGCACCCTATTAGACATGCTTACACAAAATCTAGCCGTTGACAGAGGAGCCTGTGGGACCAGGGAGGAAGAACTTCCCAGCGACATAGTGGCCCACTGGCAACATAAGACTAAAACCCAGACCACCAGACACAGGGTCAGGCTCCTGTCCCTGAGAGCTGGGACCCATGCCAGGTGATGTCTGGGTCCTAAACACAGTCATTTTCCCTCTCTGGGTCACTGAGAAAAGGATGGATGCCAGCTTAGCTCTTTCAGCCTCTTCTCTCACACTCATATATGGGGAGCTGCACTGTCACATATTTCTAACCAGAAGGGGTTGTGTGCAGGGACCCAGGGTCTTGAGGTCTCTTGTCATTGTTTTCCTACAGGATGGGGCTGCTGAACAGCAAGAGGCAGGTCAGCGAGAAGGGCAAGGGCTGGAGCCCCGTGAAGGTCCACACCCAGAACAAGGTTCCCCCGCCCCTGCCACCCCTGGTGAGTGATCAGCCCCTTCCAGGACAGAGTCTAATGCACAAGGCGTGAAGCAGCTGCTTTGGGCTCATGCATCTTGATGACTGTTTCGTTCCATTCCCTGCTTGGTCACAAATCTATTAGTTTGGGACAATTGGAGTCATGTCTGGGCCCATGTCCTGCCCTGTGTGTCACTGTGGGCATCACTAAGATCCTAACAGAGACCGGATGGGAGCCAAAACTGCTGGTTCCCTTTCCTAGATGAACCCTGGCCTCTCTTCTAGCTGTAACAAAGTATCATACAGTACTCTGCACATGATGAGATGTTTACTGAGTGGATGAATGAACAAGAAGATGGGCAAATTCAAACTTAGACAGACCAAGTTATTTCCCCGAAGTGACACACTAACAAACAAGCTTAGAGCTTAACTTTTTAAAAGCTGTGGGATGCATCCACACTTTAGAAAGGTGACAATTCTATACTATCTCACTTGCTGGCGATACTTAGAGTTACCTCTCCTGAGCTCCTGCCCCAAGGCCCGTTCTTCATCCATTTGGCTCATGGTTTTGGGTTACAGCCCATCATGGATGGCCGTGACACAGTAGCAGGAGTTTATTGTATCTACCTTTTGCCACAGTAATAAAATACTGTGACCAAGGCAACTCAGAGAGGAAAGGTTACTTGGGCATCGGTTCTAGAAGGATAACAGTCCGTGGGTCCAGCACAACATTTGTGAGATTTAACCACACTGATACAGCTCATTATTATTTCATTGTTTTGCCATGGATCTTAAGGGCTATTATCGTGATGAAAAACACTTCATGCATGACTATTACTATACAAGGCATACCTTCATGTTATGGCCTGGCTCACATGTGCAGAAGTCTTCCCATGGAATAGACACCCTGTGGATATTTATTGAGTTTTAGGGAAACACAATTTTCAAATATCTTTCTTTGCCAATAAATGCCTGTCCACAGCTTCTTCTTTAATGAAGGATTTTGATGGAGGAGGCAGAGCTTTTTCCCTTTGAAGCTAGGCATCGCCATACATGGTCAGAGCAAGGATGGCAGGTGGCCTGGGGTGACAGAGGTACTCCAAGGAGCTGATACAGTGTATACAGAATGTATCTAAGTATCCCTGTATGTGACTACCCTCCTTCCTCAGAGTGGGTACCCACAGGTAATCTAGTCAGCTGGTTCTCCAGTGTCCTCTAGTCTATCCTTGCTACAGACTGCTCACTAACTCAGTGTGTTTCTACCCAAGGTTGTCTTCAACCACCTTGCCCCACTGTCTCCTAACCAGGACCCAGATGAAGGTAAGAACAGGCCATGAGAGCACCTGTCCAGGGACATCGTGTGTTAGAACCAGAGCAGTTGTGGTGGGCCCTGTACGGCTGGAAAGCAGTGGGGGAAGCTGGGAACTTAAAGGGAGAACAAGAAAGGAGTTACAGGAGTGCGTCTGGCACCCACGGCCTGGCTTGGAGACTCTAGGTCCCAAACTCCAAGGGCAGCAGGACTGCTCTGTCCTTCCCTCTCACCATGTGGAGGACGCATTCTCACCTCCCTCTTTCCATGGCCCCTGGAAACCTTCCAGCCATCTGTACCACCTCCTTTATTCCAGACTCCACAGTGCTCTGATGGGACTATGGTGGTCACACGACGAATGAGTCTCCTCTTGGGCTTTTGAGGGCTTCCTGGATGGGGTTTGTTTGGAGCTGGCTATCAAATCATCCCACATCACCCATCCATACAAATCATTCCTTCAGTCACTCACAGACAATGTGGAGCATGAGCACATAAACCACTGTATCCTAAGACTGGGCAAGATGTCACAGTGGGTAACACGCTTCTCCTGTCCCGCGAGAGCTCAACCTGAACAAAGTGCTAGAACTGGTCGGTGTTGTCATCTGAGGGCCCTTACCCAGCTAAGGACACCATCTTCCCCATCAGATAGGTGACCCTTCACTTTCTAGCAGGGGGTGTCCCATCTTTAAAATGGAGGGTCAAGGGAGGGAAACAACTGACTGCTTTTGACATAAGGGTTTGAGTCTTGGCACTGTGGAGGACTCCTGCCATTCATGCCGAACCTCTTCCCACCAAGGGAAGGTCCCAGCCTCAGACTGTACCACTCATCCATGACAATGTTAGCTCATCTGTGAGCTACAAGTCTCCAAGAGATTCTGCCAGGTATTAGGGACTCCTGGTGTCAAAAAAATGATCGTCTGAAAAGTGTCCAGCATGCTCCTGTACCTTCTACTTCCTCATCGGCTTGTCAACATCCTTCCAGGGGAGTCTCAGAGCCAAGAAGGCCAGGTGCTGAAAGCCAGAGGTGCCTCTGGGAAGCTCTGGGTACCAGTGCCGTAGAGAGGGCAGGGCTGGAGTGGTCACATGACCTTTGGGATGGAGGCTGGGAAAGGATGCTGAGGGGATGCTGCGGAGGCAAGTTGGATGCAGGATCATATACTGGCTCTTAGACTTGGGCCTACAGCCCTCTGAGGGCTGGCAATGGCTGCCTCCACGTCGCTGCTCCCCGACCCTCAGTCTTTGTCTAGGCCTTAGTTCTGAAAGGAAGATGAGCCAGGCAATGAGGGTCGGCCTATACTCCTAGAGTGGCTGTGGGACTGGTGTCACTTCTGGGGACCCCCCTCTTCATTGTGGAGAGTGTAGCCTCATGTGGCTTCCTCTCACTAATGCTCTTAGGACCTGGAAGATGGCTTGTACCACACAGTCCCCCAGACCTCCACTTCTGTAGTAGACCCCAGTGGTAGCCATCTCTTCCTTGTTCTTTCCAGAGGAGCGTTTTGTGGTGGCCCTGTTTGACTATGCCGCTGTGAATGACAGGGACCTTCAGGTGCTGAAGGGTGAGAAACTCCAGGTCTTGAAGAGGTAAATGTCTAGCATCCTGTCCCCAGGCATCCTGTCCCCGGTCATCAAGGACCTCCCCCCAATGTCTACTTCCCTAGTTCACCCACCCCATCCCTGGGGCGCCCCTAAATGGCCTTCTCTCTTGCCATTTCCCTCTCCTGAGTTCCAGGGTTCTCTTAGGCATGGGCCATTGTCCTCCCCTCCAAGTCTTCCTGGTAAGGTAGTTTCCACGTCTGGCCTTCTGGCTGCTATTAAAAACTAACAGGAAGCCTCCCTGGGTCCCAGATAGCCACTCCACTTCGGCTTGATCCCTGTGTTCTTTCTCAGAACACCCTCCAGTCTGCTTATGTTCACCCTTCTTCCTTCCTCCACCCTTCAGGCCCACACCATGCAACCCCAAGGTCTGACTTTATTCTTATAGGTCTGCAGTGGGTTTGAATTGAACGCATAAGTGAGTACCCTGATCTTAGACTCTACACAGCTTTCCAGTTCCTCCCTTGTCAATCCCCCTCCTGGGTTTGTTTTCTTAGCCAGTTTCAACTCCTTCATAACTTTTGGACCTGCCCCATCCATTAGTAAAGGGCATGGTCCTCATGCCGTCAGGCTATACAAACAAATCTACTTTTCCTCCTCTGCACTATGACCCCTTCTGTCTGTCATATGCTCATCCCAGTGGATGGGCCACTCCCATGGCACCTCCTTATCACCAGGCTGTCTGTCTGTCTGTCTGTCTGTCTGTCTGTCTGTCTGTCTGTCTCTCTCTCTCTCTCTCTCTCTCTCTCTCTCTCTCTGTGTGTGTGTTACTGTCTCTTACCAGATTGGGATCTATTGTAGGGTGCTGAGAGCTGCCCAACGTGTCTTGTGTGAGCCTCTGACATATTTCTGTCTCCCCTTCTTCCACTAGCACTGGAGACTGGTGGTTGGCCAGGTCACTCGTCACAGGAAGAGAAGGCTATGTGCCCAGCAACTTTGTGGCCCCAGTAGAGACCCTGGAAGTAGAAAAGTAGGTGAATAGACTTCGTCGAGCAGGGCTGCTCTCACTGCTCTGGGTACGGCAGGGCCAGGAAGTGAGCTTAGTAGTGGTGATGGTGAGAGGCCAGGAATGGGAAGTTCTGGCTCCCTTCTAACACTCTGAGTGATGCCATCTCAAAGAAGAGATACTGATTCCTGGCTTCTCTGGATGAGACTGCCCACAGTGCCTGGTTCCCTCCAGAATCCACAGCAAAGCTCTATGCCCTGCGACCATTCCCACCACCGCCCGAGACAGGCTCGGTCCTCAGAGGGCGTCTTCAACTTTCCCATCACCAGCTCTCACACACCAGGAAGCTCCACCTGGGGCACTCCCCTACTCCCTCACATGGTGCAGAGACATGAGTATGCCCCACCTCATGGTGGTGACGGTACCTGCTTCCTTACCCTTTCCACACACCATGGGTCCTGGGTTTTCCCCTAGAACCATGTTGTATCAGTTATTTCTTTCATCACTATTTAAAATATATATAGTTTAAGGAAAGCTTCATTTTGGATCATGGTGGTTAGAGAGTACAGTCTATCATGGTGGGAAAGATACACCATGCTCATGATGTTGCGAGAGTTCATGATGGTAGGGATGTACAGCCAGGCGCCTCTCACAGCTCAGTGGACCAGGAAGCAGCTTGAGCTTCATCAGGGAAGCTGAGCTGGCTTGTCACCTCCGGTGCCACTCCCATGGTCTCCAGTTAGATCTCATATCTCGAAGGTTCCACAGCCTCCCAAAAGAGCACCACTAGCCAGGGACCACATCTTCAAACATATACAACCCTGCAAGGAGCGTATCATATCTGACCACGGCATGTGTTGAAAAGTCCCATGCTAAAGAGAGGTGACTTGGAAGGAATCCAGGCCTAGAAAGTCCCTGGCAGTGACATCATTGGCTCAGACAGCAAGGAAACTTCAAACTCGTGCCAGAAGAAGGGTGGCGGAGGATCAGGAGCTATTTCACAGACTAGCAGTGACGAAGGTTACCTAACTCATGTTCTTGCTTCATCTAGGGAAAACGTGAACCTAGAAGTTGATGGGATGAAGTTGGGTTGCAGGGACCGAGGGGCCATCTGACTGAACAGGATATGAGGGACATCTCAGGATCGACTTAGGGGGGGTATCACCAACTCTGAGGCTCACCCACTCTTGTGATTTTCCAGATGGTTCTTCAGGACCATCAGCCGGAAGGATGCTGAGAGGCAGTTGCTGGCTCCGATGAACAAGGCCGGCTCCTTTCTCATCAGAGAGAGTGAAAGCAATAAAGGTCGGTCCAGGAGCCTCGCTGCCCCCTTGCTGCATGTGCACAGTCTTGTGAAGCCCCCAGCAAGGCCTTGATCCAGAGTAGCAGGGATACCTGCCTCATGGCTTCTGCCCCATGTCCCTGCCTGGGAGCTGTTTTGAGGTAGTCTACACCAGGTATTCTCCTGGCCCCAAGACTGACACCACTGGATAGCAGGGGCAGTGGAAAGACCCGGTGGTACAGTGATCACAAACTAGTGAACTGAGGCAGATGGGGCTGAGAAAGGAAAGGTGCCAGATAGCCATCAGTCCCCCAGCACATTTTGGAATCAAAGAGTCAAGATTGGAGAATCTTTAAAAAGCACCTCAGAGAGTGGCAGGAAAGAGCAAGGGCTGTGGCAACCTCAAGGTGCGATGGACAGGAAGGCAGACTCTTGGTGCACTTTTGCAAGTAGGCTGTGAGAGACAGATGAGCCAGGAGAGACATAAGAGGAGAAAAGTCTTGAGATGATGCCTGAAACAATCTGCAACAGGGTAGCAAGGTCCTCCTACAGAAAGGTGTGCAGGCCTGACCCCTGGTGGTAGAGGGTGGGACTGCTCCTCAAACACGTGTCCATGGAAAGGGTGGGGTGCCTCCTCCTCTGAACCCCTAAGCCTACTGCTAACTCTTCTCCTAACCTTCATGGAATGGCCCCATTTCACAACTAATTTGAAAATGGGAGATTCTGTGGCAGCCACAGGGCTGGACAGAGGCATTTTTTTTTATAAAGTCTCAGGAAGAAGTTTCTTAGTGGGGAACCTCTTCCTCTGTGCCTTGCCACCTGCTTCCTTGTCTATACAAAAATGTCAACACAGACTGTAAAGCACAGTGTGACTTTGGAAAGACCTCTGGTGAGCATCTTGCTGTGCTTCCAGGAAGGACATTTGCACTGGAGGCCCTGAGTCTCTGGGGAAGCCATCATCCCTCAAGTTAAAGATATTTAAGCTCCGCGTCCGCTGGAGACCTCTTATTTCTCAGTATTCCAGGCATCCCCAAGAGAGGACCCATAGATAGCTGGGAAACGGTCCTGTCTGCTCCAGAGCTCCTGATTCCCTGACAGTTTAGGGACTTGGAGGGAAGTCCAGGTCAGACAGCCAAAAGGGAACAGGGTTAAGACAAAAGAAAGGGGGAAAAAATGGCTGAGGACTGTGTCCAGAATTTGGGGAACCTTCTTCACATCTCACAAGCGCCAACTATGGTCCTTACTGTGTCTCACTTCGTACGTATCGATTAACCCTGTAGGTGCCTTTTCCCTGTCCGTGAAAGATGTCACCACCCAGGGGGAGGTGGTCAAGCACTATAAAATCCGCTCACTGGACGACGGAGGCTATTACATCTCTCCCAGGATCACCTTTCCGACCCTCCAGGCCCTGGTGCAGCACTATTCGAGTAAGAGGTGTTGGGAATCCCTGGGGTCTCTACCACATGACCCTAAACTGTACGAGTTAACTGGGTGTGTTGTGTGTGTGTGGGGGGTCCTCCAAACCAGACTTAAGGACTTGCCAACTTGCGGCTTAATGATTTCAAGGTCAGAGGCTAATGCTTGGGATGGGGCTATTCGGGATGTCACCAAGACCTATAATCTCAGAGAGTGCAGATCCCAGACATCAAGTCCCGCCTGTCACCACGGGAGTGAGGAGACAAGAGACACAGTTCCAGGACAGTGTGGTTCTTAAGGCACATCTGCTCTGGAGACCACCAGGACCCTCTTTTCTTTCCTGAAACAGAGAAAGGGGATGGTTTGTGTCAGAAGTTGACTCTGCCCTGTGTGAACCCGGCCCCGAAGAACCTCTGGGCCCAAGATGAATGGGAAATCCCCAGGCAGTCTCTCAAGTTGGTCCGGAAACTTGGGTCTGGGCAGTTTGGCGAAGTCTGGATGGGTGAGTTGTGGCACCCGCAATTCCCTCTCTCTCCTCTCTGTTCTGAGCCTGGCCACGGGAGGCAGGCAGCTCCATATAGAGCACACCCCTTTCCTGAGAGGCCTGTGAGGCATAGAAGCAGAGCTCTGTGCCATTACAGATGAGTTCATAAAGCCCAGATGCCAAGGGACTCACATCATTATGCTGTCTTCCCTGTAGTGGAAGAGACTTGAATCCAGCTCTCCCAAATTTTAAGCCAGTCCCTCTTTCATTCTCAGCCAGATGCTGTCTTTGTGGCTGACTTATGTGAACTTGACCATTTCACTAGGTCCTCTTAACTCCAGCTCTCCAGACACAAGCCATACATCAGATATTGGGAGCCAGGAGCTCCAAGGTCTTTGCAAACAGAAGTCACACATGCTGGTGTGTGACTGTAGGGACCCGACCCCAGTGGCTGCACCGTTCTCTCATAGCTGCTGCCTGCTGCTGCTTACTTGAAGCACCCGGATAGGGTGTAACATAAGGTCCTTTGTCTTGTTCTGCTCTGCTCCATGTCTCAAAGTCCCATTCTGATGCCTCCTGGAACCTCACACCCAGAACTGAGGCTCCTTTATCCGGAGCGGCAGACCAAGGCTCAGCACCCCTGGGAAGAACAAGCTCCGGCCATCGCCTTACATACTTTAGTGGGTGTCATCCCACACCCCAGACTGCATGAACCCCAACACATCCTGAGGCTCCATCGCAGGGTTCTCAAAGACAAGCTGGCACCTTACACAAGATATGAACTCCCATCATCCCCTGCAGGAACTGCACGTTCCCGCTTGGACCTTGGGCCCAGATAGAGTGAGGCATGAATCTGTGGTCAAGGGCTTTCTTCAACTTCTGAATGGCTCCTTCACTCTCCTGCCCTTTCAGGTTATTACAAAAACAACATGAAGGTGGCCATCAAGACCCTGAAGGAGGGAACCATGTCACCAGAAGCTTTCCTGGGCGAGGCCAACGTGATGAAAACCCTGCAGCATGAGAGGCTGGTCCGTCTCTATGCTGTGGTCACCAGAGAGCCCATTTACATCGTCACTGAATACATGGCCAGAGGTGGGGTCCTCTCTCCCTCTACAGGACAGAGCTTAGAGGGCAGAAACAAGAGTGGAGCATGCTGGCAGATTTTCCTGGCCCAGGGGGCTCTTATAGGGGATCTGTAAGCTTTGTCTTATGAGAGGGAGGACTGAGAAAGAAGGTAGAATAGATTTCAGAGAGCTGTTTTTCTGGAACCTCATTTTTGCTTCTGGAATACACACATCATGCTTTGATCCCCACTACGATGGGCAGAGCCTTGCAAACCAGGAAGAGCTGTAGACATGGCAACCAAAGGTGGATCTAATAATCCCACTTCCACCTCTTCCCAGCGATGGGAACTTTTGCAAACCTGTGAACATTTCACAGTGTGGGTTGATAAGGGGAATGGGCCTGGGTGGCCTTTGCAGGGCCTCCGCAGGGAGCAGTTGGCCAGGCCCCAGACCTGGCTCAGCCTCTGACCTAAGGGACCTCACCGCCCATGGCCCTGGCATCACCTTTCCTCCTGTAGATCCTCAGTGCTGCCGTGCTAATTGTAATAGTTGTTACCAAGAGAGGCAGCATCACAGGCTATGCTGGGAGCCTGCCCCCTGGCTGCAGTGTTCAAGAGCACCTCCCAGGCCCTGGGCTCTGCAGAAGAGCCACTTTCATTACTTGCCCAGCTCTCTCTTCTGGTGTTTTTCTTGTTAATATTTGGTCCTCGGGGGGTTGGGGTGGGGGGAAGTCTGTCTAGGAGGGGAGGGGACCAAGGAAGACACATGGGAACGTCATGCTGGAAAGAACCTTAGGCCTTAGGCCCAGAACTGGTCCGCCCCAGCTCTGCTGACCCAGGAGACCCCAGACGTGCCCCTGAATTGGACTGAGAACTAACTTTTGGAAGTCTGGGAGCTAGTGTTTCCCTGAAACCCGAGGCTCCTCAGCCGTAGGCAGATCTCCACCCCCACCCCCCCTCACACACACCCACAGACCACACCATCACAGCCAGGCTCCAGTCACTTTGCAGTTGCTGTCTCTCTTCTCCTAGGATGCTTGCTGGATTTTCTGAAGACCGATGAAGGTAGCAGGTTGTCCCTTCCGAGGCTGATTGACATGTCGGCCCAGGTTGGTGAGCCTGGAGGGAGGGCGCCCCCTCTCTGTGCTTTGTGACTGTACTGGATTCCCTGGTGGGAGGCTGTGCTGATCAGATGTGGGCTTGCCGGTGAAGGGCAGAAAGCCTGAAGCAGTGACTGCTAAATATATAAACCCCTAAAGGAGGACAGGTGAGAGACTTTACTCACTGATGTCCTCGGTCCTGCTAGCATGGAACAGGTAGGCGCTGAAGCTTCATCACCCACCCTTGCCCCTTAGCCAGAAAGAAGATGGTGATAAAAATCCCACCTCCTTTCCTCTAGGGGACATGTCCCTCCCACCACCCTTACATTTACTTTTACAAGTCCTGTCCTCCCTACTCCACTTGCCTCTATGAGAGGCTCCCTTGGCTGCAAGGGAGTCTGGGAAATGTAGTTCCAATTCCGGGCAGCCATGATGGGGTAGGGTAGTTCTTTTTATTAGGAAGGTAGAGATGGCAGTGGGTGTTGGAAAGCTGGAGAATAGGCAAGAATTCTGTTTAGCAGGTATGCTTTGCTCTGACTTCCTTCTCCAGTGCTTTCATCCTGTCCCAAGACCCCTAAATCTTGGTATTGGCCTGGAATGACTTCAGCCTGATGAGGCATGAGTCACACAGAATACAAGGTGAAAAACTTTTTAGGGCCACCCTCTACACACACACCACCACCACCACCACCACCACCATCACCAGGAATGTCTACCATCAGGAATTTTAAGAGCCAGGCCTCAGTCGTCCTGGATTATTGGCCTTTGGTTTCCTTTGAATCCATCCATGTATAGACCTCTCCAGCCTCTGCTAAAAGAGTACAGAATCAAGATGGCGCAGTATCTTTATCCCCGGGGGAATTTAGCTGAGGGTTCTAACTGGAAGGAAGACACATCTGGTGGCCCCGAGAATGACTGTTGAAACTGGAACTCTCAGCAAGAAAGCCGTGGTCTGTGGTCAGCCTGCGAGACACACTGTCAACACACGGAGAGCTATAAAGGGGAGCCTTCCCGCCCACACTTTAACCCCACTTACCCACTTTAACTTCCGACCCCGTCCCATATTATCTGCAGCTGCTATCGGCTCAGGAACTGCGGTCACGGAGTCTTTTTCCACTGGGGTAGCAGAGATCTGTTGATGCAGCTATTGGGATGGACGCAGAACCTTACCCCTGGTGACTGGCTTTGAGGCAGGCACCGGATGGACAGAAGCTGGTCCGTCGTTCCTTTTTCTTCTCTCTCCTTGCCCATTCTCTTTTAACCCCACGGCACAAAGACTCTCCCCGAGGGAAAACTGGGCCCTCTCCGTGTGGCCTCTGCAGCCACAAGAATGGAGCTCCTGTTCAGTGTAGACCGCCTTGGACTCTTCCTGTCTACAGATTTCCAGCCAGTGCCCAGGACCAGCCCTTGTCAGAGGCCATATCTACCAAGGCTTTTCTGAATAAGAGGGAGGGGTTGTTGGCTCTGCCCTTGAGTGGTTTGCTGCTCATCAATGGGTGAACAAGTCTCATTAATATCTTTGGGTACAAAGCCCCAGGGAGAAGATCTAGACAGAGTCCTGGCTCCCCTTTTGCTTTTTAGCATCTTTTCCACAGGGCCTCTATCTTCTATGTTTGTGTAGGTTTTTTTTTCCCCCTAAAGCTGATTCGTAAGTGTTAGCTAAGAGTGTGAGCATTGCCAGGACTCCCTAGACAGAAGCTGTTTATTTAGCTCTGGCTTTCCAACCCTCACAGTCCCACACTGGCAAACGCATATTGACTGAGTGGTTTCACACGGGAGTAAATGAGGAGACTCATGCATAAAGCAGGGCCCTGTGGAAGCAGATGCAGGGCCGGGGTGGGGTGGTGCTGGCATGTGGCTCAATAGGAGAGAAGTTGATAGTATATGTACCTAAGTTCCTGGGCAAGTGGGATCCATCTAGGAGCTGGCATCCTGCAAGAGCAGGTGAGGGCTGAAGTCACCTTTTCCACCCATCAGTGAGTGACTGAAGACTTAATGGCTTGGGACAGACAAGGCTCCTCTTCAGTGAGAGTCTCTGCTCCTCTGGAGCACCTAGGGCAGGGCCTCAGCTATAGTCAGCTTATTCAACACTGGCCCTAACACTGTGTCCCAGAGATGGCGTCTCATGTTCTGGGTAATAACTATGACCTCTCAGGGAAGTGACCCAGCCCATTGGACATTAGTGATTCCAAGGCATGGTGGCTCCTCTGAGAGCAGTGTCCACTGAGGGAGTAACCCTGTCCTTCTGTGCCATGCCCCTACACCCTGTTCGTCCTTTCTTCTCCCTGTCTCATTAGAACTATCCACAGCCCCAACTTTCTTTGCTATTCCCAGTCCATAGAACCTTGGAGACAATTGTCTGAAAAGGGGGACAGGGGTGGGGATGTCAGCCTAGCTTCTCTGCTGCCCTGAGTCTGGGTTGGTCTCATGGGAAGGGGTGGATACCTTCTCTCTCCCACCTCTCCACTCAGCCCTGTTCTTTCTCACCGGGCAGGGGATGTGAGGGTGGCCTTACGAACAGGTAGGCTCCATCCTTGCTGCCCTTCACCATGTGACCTGTCCCCTCAGATTGCAGAAGGGATGGCTTACATAGAGCGCATGAATTCCATCCACCGTGACCTGCGGGCAGCCAACATCCTGGTGTCTGAGACACTGTGCTGCAAAATCGCTGACTTCGGCTTGGCCAGGATCATTGACAGTGAATACACTGCCCAAGAGGGTGAGCAGAGTGTGTGAGCATGTACACACACACACACACACACACACACACACACACACACACACGAAAGCCTTTGAACGTCTCAACTCTCCTGGAGCCCCCCCTTGAATGTCTCTTTGCTGTTGGAGATGATCAGGGAGACCCATGACCTTTCCCATCCAGCTCAGCACTTCCTTTCCCTAGATGGGAGAGGGTGGCAGAGAAGCACCTCAAGCCCCTTGGGAGTCTCCATTCAGAATGGCCTTGGAATGCTCAGCTATCTCCTCCCCATCCTGGAGACTCCAGTGCTTATGAATCCAGTAGAAGGACGGAGGAGAAGACCTGCGCTTCCTTCCCCTCGCTTCACCCTCTAATCCCCAGACTAAGTTGAGAAAATCTCCTGTGGAAGGAAGGTGTCAGGGAGTACACTTTGGAAAACACAGCTCTACCTAAACCATGAGCATCCAACCCTTGCCCCTGAAGGGTTGCATGGATGCTCTTCTCTGTTACTGTGAGTGAGGAAAAGTGACTTTGCAGGAGGACTCTGGTGCATTAATCAAGCAAGCAGTATTGGTTAAGTGCGTTCATCAGTGGAGTCAGGAAGAGAGCCGTCTTGGGGGCTGATACCCCCCTCAGGGGACTTCCAGCTGGCTCCCCAGACAGTGAAACCATCCGGAGGAGGTGGCCAATGCCACCTGAGAGTGGGCCTTGTTATCCCTCCACACAGTGGTCCTCAGAGATGGCTGAGTGTCAGGTTTGCCTTTTGCAGGAAAGCACTGACTGAAGCCCACCCATATCAAGGTCCCTGCCGCTGGACAAGGCTGAGTGAGACAGGAAAGGGTCCTTCCATCCCAGATGGACATGCATGGGGCTGGGGACATAGCTCAGTCAGCAGGCTGCCTCTCTGGCATGAAGCCCGCGGTTTCATATTCAGTGGAGTATAAATGGGGCGTGCTGGTGCATGGCTGTGATCCCAGCACTCTGGAAGGTGATGGCAGGAGGATTAGGGGTTCAAGGTTACCCCTGGCTACTCTCGAGTTTGAGGCCAGTCTGGGATACACAAGACTCTGTCTCCAAAAATCAAAAGCAAACTAAACAATAAGTCAGACGGAAGCAAGTATGGGTGGTCCTGGTTTTGTTGTTGGTTTTGTTTTTGCTTTTTTGTTTTGTTTTGGTTTAGTTTTTGGTTTCCAAAGACAGGCTCCTCTGTGTAGCCCTTGCTTTCCTTGAACTCGCTCTGTGGACCAGGTTGGCCTCAAACTCTGAGACCCAAATGCCTCTGCCTCCTAAATGCTGGGATTAAAGGTGTGTCCACCACCACCCAGGGACATCGACACTGTTTTTAAGAACTCCTAGGATAGTAGCAAGTGACTGTGTCTTCCTATATCCTCATGTATCCAGTGTACACATCCTGCAGGACCCCCAGTGGGAACGGGCAGATGGGGCAGGGCTTTATGGGTTGCGGGTGGAAGGTTGGCCGTCCCTGGAGCTACTCCACTTTCCTGGCAGGGGCCAAGTTCCCCATCAAGTGGACCGCTCCGGAGGCCATCCACTTCGGGGTGTTTACCATCAAGGCTGATGTATGGTCCTTCGGAGTCTTGCTGATGGAGATCGTCACCTACGGACGCGTTCCCTACCCAGGTAGGCATTGTCCCTGTCCTTCCTACCGTCCTCCTGGGACATCCTGATGGTGACTCCCCAGGCTCACTGACTGTGGGTATGTCACGCTGGTGAGAGCAGGGTCCTGTCACAGGGACTGAAGCCCAGCCCTGCATTCTGGTTGTGGGCTTCCTCTCCTTCTGCACATTGATCAGGGCCGTAGGGCTTCATCCTCTCCTTGGACAGAGCTCAGGTGGATCCCCAGGAATAAGTACGGTGAATGCGAGGGATGGCTTGTTGTAGGTTGAGGACAAGCTTTTCAGGGTGGGATCTCCGAAGCCCAGTCCTGAGGCCAGGACCTGGACCCCTGCCTAAGTCAGGAGGGCCCAGATAACAGCTGTGGGTGGGTGTTTCCACAGCATCTCCCTCCAGTGAATACTTACATGGGTCGCATCCAGGAGAAGCTGTCTATGATCATGGGAAACCCTACATCTCCTTCCCAACTCTTCTCCAATTAACGCATAGCAAAGGACATCCTTAAATATGGCACCAGGGCTGGGAAGATGACTTTGAGGGTAAAGTGCTTGATAGACAATCATAGAGGCCTGGATCCTGGTTCTCCAGAACCCAGAGGTGATGCTGGGCACAACAGAGCAAGTCTGTAATTCCGACACTTCTACAGTGAGACGGCGGGGGAGGGTGGTAATGGGAGAGGCCCCCGGATTTCAACAGCCACCTAGCCTGGAGTATGCAGTGGCAAATAACATGAAGTGCCGATGTCTCAAACCTGAATGAAGGCAAGGACAGACACTGGAAGGCTGTCCTCCATCCTCTGCACACACACACACACACACACACACACAAGAGGGGAGCAGAGTGAAAGGGAGAGAGAGAGAGAGAGAGAGAGAGAGAGAGAGAGAGAGAGAGAGAGAGATTAGAGTGGAATTAGATGGTGTCGGAGCCAGGCGTAATGGCTCAAGCTTGTGATTCCAGCCCTTGGGAGGCTGAGACAGATAGATCTCGAGTTCAAGGCCAGTCTGGACTACACAAGAAGACGTGTATGAAAAACCAAAGTGGTACTATGATCCTGGCACCTAAGTGACCTGCCAGGGTTACACTAGCCATAGTGTATCAGAGCCTGCTCTCTCCCTTCTAGTGCTGGTCAGGGCCTAGTTTAGTGCCCCTCAGGGCCGATGACTGCACTCCTAGAGCACCATCTGCCCTGAAGCTCCCTGTCTGCCCTCCTGCAGGAATGAGCAACCCCGAGGTCATCCGTAGCCTGGAGCACGGCTACCGAATGCCATGCCCGGAGACATGTCCACCGGAGTTGTACCATGACATCATCACTGAGTGCTGGCGAGGCCGGCCGGAGGAGCGGCCTACCTTTGAGTTCCTGCAGTCGGTGTTGGAGGACTTCTACACAGCCACGGAGGGCCAATATGAGCTGCAGCCCTAGCAACCAATGGTCTCTTCAGGGCTTCGGGCCTGAGCCTCCTGCTGGACTGTGACTTTCGGTTGATATGTTCACACTTAGCTCTTCTTCCAGACCAGGTAGGCTCAGGGAGGAGTGAGGTGACGTGCCTGCTTCTCAAGTGAGGGAGCCGGGAGACAAAGATGGCTTCATGGTGAGGCATGAACTCTCAAGGCACGACCTTGGTCCACCCTTCACTGGCTGTGTGCCTTTAGGCAAGTTACTTAGCTGCTCTGTGTCTTCTGTTCCTTGAATGTAAAACGAGGAAGGATTGTGTTAGAACTTACCTTCAGTTGTGTTCAGACCCGGGATTGTCCCGAGATCGGTCTGACCGGTTAGCAATGGGCAGTGTGTCAGGCTATCATAACCCAGAGGGCGATCAGAGCTCCCATTTCTCTCACCTTGAAAGCCTCAACAGCAAGTGCCTCCCTGTCTGCTGCTCCAGACAATCCTACAGGTAGCCCTGGCTGTGTGTCACCGCCCCCCTTCCTCACCCCTGCCTGCACACTTTGGGACTTTTTTATAATAAAGTCATGAGAGTTTTACCCTTTCCCAAGTCTTTACCGGTGAAATGAACAGATGTGGCACACAAGATGTGTGTAGGAGGTGGGGAGCACCTTGCCCCACCCCCACCCCTTCCCTCAGCAAAGGACACTGGGTGTGACTGACACTCTCTTTCCTGGCCAGCAGGTGGCGATCTCACCCCACAAACCCTGTGTCTGGGACTCCATGGACCACAAGCACCTTGAGTTCCAAGTTCTCCTAGAACATGGACAGAAAGTCATGAAATGGGGCGCTGATCTCCCCAAGTGTGGCGGCTCTCTCGCCTGTTTTTCTGTCTCCCATTCATCCTGTTTTGTTTATATAGGTGGGGTGGGGGTTAAGTTTATAGAAAAATAAGTAGAAAGGATCCAGTCTCCATAAACCCTCAACCCTTTTAGATGTCAGCACCTTGCAATAGTGATCCCACTTGCTCCTCCAGAGGGACTGGGATCAACACACTTCTCACTTGGGTTCACACCCTACCTACACTCCATGTTTCACCAAAGCACAAGAGCATGGATCTATCAAGCCCAAATTATACAGAATAGTCCTCCTGGCCTTAGAATCCTCCCGTGTCTCCCCTCATGCCGAGGTTACAGGCACCCATGTTCATGATTGGCATTTTACATGAGCACTGGGGATTCAAACTCGAGTCCTCATGTGCACCAGGCAAGCATTCCCCCTGAGCCCTATCCACAGCCTGTGGCTTCAGATTTCAACGTCCCCAGCTGGCACTGATGACTACCCAGGATCCAGATTTTTGGCAGCTGAGCTGAGTGAGCTACTGAGGGATATTATTTCCCAGGAATCCTGGCTCCATGTGACCTCCTCATGACTTTCCCAGGTCTGCTGTAGAGGTGACATCAGAGGCTGGCTTACTCTCCGCTAAGCAGAGGGCCTTTCTCCTTGCCTGCCAGGGGACGCTGGATCCTATTATAAAGCAGGAAGAGTTCTCTCCACAAGGGGTCGCCCTTTGCCTACACTGAATGAATGAAGGTTCCCTGTGTTCTGGTTCACAAATTTATTCAGGACAAAGATCCTACCATATCCCAATCCGAAGGTCACGTAGGAGAGTGGGGGAGGGATATGTAATGAAAAAGAGGGAAGCAGAGAAAATAGGAAAGAGGGGAAGTGCTGTGGAGTGTCGTGTTCTCCCAAAACAGTGGTGGCCATGTGAGCCACTGGCAAGGGGACTATGCATGAAACATCTGATCGGATGATGGTTGCCCCTTGCCCAGAGCTTGTGAAGGATACAGACTGAGCCTGGGGACCCTAGGACCATTCTTACCTGAGACAGGCACTTGTTTTCCTAGAACCTGGGCACACCTACAAAGTGGGTGAGAGTGGGTTTGTGGGATCAGGTAAACCCTGAGTTCAGGTCATAGCACTTCCTCCCACAGGCTAGGTGGTACAATGATTCACACCTCTGGGCCTCGGTTTCCCCATTTGGGAAATGGGCACGCAGCAGGTGTGTCTTGTTCTGAGCCTTCCTCTCAAAGCGATAAAAAGACAGAGAGACAGTGCAGGAGGCAGCCCAGGAAACAGGAGAGACACACAGACCTCCCACGGGATCATTGGCATAGCCCACAGCCAACTTGAATCAGAGTTGAACATCATTAAAGAAAGGTTGACACCCCCCCACACACACACACTGTTTAGAATATTCAGGCTATGCAAATGGGACCTTTATAAACAGTCATCGTTGAGTATGAAGTGCCAGTTTATGCAACCGTGGGAAGTGCTCATGCTACAGATGAAGACGCTGAGGCCAGAGAGGCGAAGTTACCTTACCATGCAGCAGATAAGAGGAGAAAGAGTCTGATGATGTCAGCGTTAGGAATCTGATGATGTCAGCATTAGGAATCTGATGATGTCAGCGTTAGGAAGCCCACCTCGTGCTGGGGCAGGAGAGGAGGAGGTGAGTCTCCTCTGGTCTCACACAGTCCTTGAAGGTTTGTCCGTCTTCTATGGCTGCCTTGTAAAGGATATCGGACAGAATCACATTCCCACCCCAAAATGCTTTCTGGAAACCTCTTGTCTATTCCTTGTTTGCCCTCTATTCCAGTGGGGAATGGAGGGCAAATGAGGTGTTTTCCTGGGGACCTGGGGTGGGTGGCATAGGGAACTCTGCTTGGCCTCAGCTTCTTGACGACAGATGGTGGCATGCTCTGGGTTCTTCAGAAAGCCGAAATGTGATGAGACAGACATGGATGAACTCTCCAGTCAGACCGGCTGCTCACTGAGAAGTCCTGGTCCCTAGCCAGCCACTAGGTGCTTCTCTTAGGAGCAGGAGCACAGGATGGTGTCTTTAAAACAGCCACGCCTACAAACAGAGCAACAGCAAGACAGCACTTCCCAGTTTGTAGGGCCTTCCCGTGCTGAGTCCGACCTTGGATGTCTTTAGTTACCTAGACAGCAGACAGGAAGAGACACCCTGACTGTAGTAGTTCACTACTGTACCCCTAGGAAGTGGGATGGAGACCTTTACCCCCAGCACCAGCTGGGTGTGTATTTCTGCGTGGTGCCAGCACTGTAGAAAGCAGCCCTGGGGGGGGGGACAGAGGACAGCATTCATATGAGAAATGGGGAACAAGGGCATACCCCAGGCATCAAGCAAACCGCAGGTCAGCTAGGGGACTGAGAGAACCAAGAAGGGGAGAGGCAGGCCCTGCTGAGCCTCTAGCCTGGCAGGCTCAGCTACTGGATGGGGTCCCAGCTGTCCCTGTCTTGAAGAGTCCCTCTTCATGAAGTCACCATCCCATGATTCATAGAGTCACATCTCTGCCTGATATCCCTTGAGAGTATCCAGGACACTCTGCCCAGTTAAACTTGAGGGCCATACAGCTGTCACGGACGGCGGTGACTTTATTACCTCCTGAGGTCACACTTACCCCTGAGGAGAAACATGCAGGAATAAGACAGGGCTTCTCCCAAGGGGACCATCTCTCTTCACGCACTCCATGAAGCAAGGATACTGTGCTCCCAGACAAGAATGCTAGGACATGTCATCAGTGCCACCTGTGTGTCACTGTGCTAGGCCTCAGACATGTTCTCCACAGGCCGATTCCATGGCGGGGCGCATAGGCTGCAGTCCTGTTCTCACATTGCCAATGGACAAACCAAGGATCTCAAGGTGGGCTTCCTGACAGTCCTCCCCGCTGGGACCCTGACAGGTGGCCGGAGTCTTTCCCTGACTCTGCTGTGCCTTCTCCAGCTACTGTGTCCCCAGAGAAGTGGAACCAGATAACACAGAAAACGAAAGCCTCGGCAGAGGGTGGCCTCAGAATTCTCAGGGCCTGACCTCAGCTTTGTCTACCTTGCCACGTGTGGGTCAAGTCATGGAAGATCTAGCTATGAAGGGGCCACCCCTTGGCTCTGCCTTAGCTGGGCTGGGGAACACTGGTCAATTGCTTTTCTTCTCCATCTCACGGGGTAATCTGTGTAATGCACAGGGTTCTGCATGCAGCTGGATGCCAATACATGCACATTCCCTTTGCTTGGACACACTTGATAATGGAAAGATAGGCCAAAAAACACCTTTCCTGGAGTCACGGGGTGGGGATGGGCGGGGGGGGGGGCTAGCTTGTCATATTTTAGCTCCCCAAACCTCCCAATGTGTTCTCCCTCCTGTTCAGCCTGCACCTTGGCCTGTGGACCACCAGGTCTGTGTAGGCCGCACAGCCTGATGGAGGCTGACAGGAGCCAGTCTCAGGGCTGGAGGAAGATTCCTGAGGACTGATGAGGTGGAAGGAATGATGCCCAGTAGCTGACAGGGATAGGGGAGGTAGGAGGGCGAAGAGAATACACTATCTCAGACTGCTGCCTTTGAGAAGGGCCAGGGTACCATCTAGGGCCATCTCTGCTGGAGCCCTTGCCAGCCCCAAGGTCAGTCTGCTCTTGTGGCTAAAATTAGCCTCCTGATCATTGCCCTGGACTGTGAGTGGCCTTTTCCCATCAACCTCCAGGACTTGGTCTGTCAGAGACCCAGCTGGGCTTTGTGCCCTCTGTTCTCCAGAGAGCAGGAAACTGACTACCTAATGAGACTGTTCTGGAGGTGAAGATGGCAGGGCGCAGGTGTGTACAGATGTGTGTGCAGGCTGCGTGTGCACATGCAAGCAGTCAGGTAACCCAGGGTACTAATAAGCTAACGGGAGTTAGCTTATTAGTATCGCTCCTTCATTACACCATGTCTCACTCACCTCCCAGATTCCCGTGTGACAGCTGATGGTGTTCCTCAGGATATTTCTGGCCCCAGTGCTGCACAGTAGCCCCACCCCCACCCTTACTCCCACATGCCAGGCGGTGTTTGCATGAGTAAGTAAGCCAGGAAGAGCAGAAGGCATCTTTGGCCAGGCTCTGCCCTCTGGTTAGCTAGGCAATGTCTGTTTCTCACTATGATCCCAGCCCAGGGCACAGGAAAGGCTCCACTGTGTTTGCACTATATAACTGAATGGCGGAGGAGCCAATGTTTTACTCTTTGTCCACGGTCCATAGATAAGGACTCATTAAATCCGAATAACCCAGGGAAGCAGGGTTCAGTACAGGCTGGAGTGCAGGGAAAACTAAGACAGAGAAGAATCTCAATGTTCACCAATCCAGGCCAGACATGCCCAGGCCCCAGCCTGCTTGCCATGTGGCCTTCTGCAAGGCAGACCCAAGTTTAGCTTTCCTGTGGCAAATGTGTTCTCTAACAGAAGCCAGATGGGTGTAACGGAGCTTCTGAAGTCCTCTGTACCATAGCATGCAGCCCTGTAAGGTGGCTGCTAGGGTTTTACAGATTGAGTGTGTGTGTGTGAGTGTGTGTGTGTGTGTGTGTGTGTGTGTGTGTGTGTGTGTGGCTATGAATTAAACAGCCTGAAGCAGATACCCTGCCTGTGAGTCCTGCTGGCGACTCTCTGAGTGACCTCTGATCAAAGTTAAGGTAAGTGTCAGCAGGGAAGAAAATATTTGCAATGCCTGTATAACAAAGGATTACCGAAAAGAAAACCCAAGGGTGGGGTGGGGGCTTCCTGTTCCTAAACACCCTGGAGACAAGGTGTAGATAAGAGTAGAGCAGTGTAGGGAGAGCCCCTCACAGCCTGGAAACAGAGACGGTGCTCAGGGCACAACTCAAGGGACACGCAAACTAAGCACAGGTGCATCAGGTTCTGTCACGGGACAGCAAGGTGGCATGTGTGCCAGGACAACACCTGCAGAAGATGCAGAGACCCACTGATGTCATAAGGTGATGCGGGTGCTCTGTGCATGCTCGTCACACATGCACACACTCATGTGCACACATGTGCACGCACACAGACACATGCATGCACACAGACACACATTCATGCACACACACACACACACATGCACATGCACATCTGTGGGGTTATTTATTGCACATCTGGAAAACTACCCTTCAGCAAAGCATATACTTTCTCTGAAGACAGACAGACAAGGGCCTGCCTTCAGAACCTTGATGTCCAGGCACGAAAAGGCTTCAGGGATGCTAAATGACTGCTTTTTAATGAGTGGACTCATCAACAATAGGTCAGGACAGGAAGATGTGAGCCAGAAACACAGGGTGGGAAGCAGAAACCATACCTGGACTGGTTGCATGCACAACTGTATCTGTTAGCCACATACTTACGTAAGTATGCAATGAAGGACCACATGATGCCCACCCAAGAGAATCTCCTGACCTCCAGAGAGGGGTCGGGGTGGGGGCTAACTGGGCTGCCTGAGAGCGAAGGTGCTGTTAGCTCCCTCTCTGGATACACTAATGAGCTTAGAGGAAGAAAAGCCCAGGCCTGTGGGCAGCATTGGCAGCTGATCTGTGCAGTTTTGCCTGGTGGCAAGGAATGAACGATGTGACCCCCATAGGGTTGGATCCCACCCTGGAGCTCAGTACCAGGCCTTGTGCACCAGCTGGGCTCCACCCCACTCCAGTTCACTTCTGCTGCGTTTGCCCCCTCTATGTTATCAGCTCTCTGCTGTGTCACTCCCCCATTAAGGGGGAAGCAGGTGGGGGTTCCAGGGAGCTCATCCACCAGCCCCAGGCAATGCGTGGTGGCTGAGGCCAGCATGGGGGGGGCTGTTTGAAGGCACCCACCAGATGCATCACAGCTCAAAGACAGCTGCCATTTTGTCCCTTCCTTTCCTATGCACCAGGTGTTGAATGTGGTCCTACTGTGCACCAAGTACTGAGTGAAGTAGTATCATCTTTATAGAGTCCTATCAGGTCAATCCCGGAGTGCCCCTTCATAGATGAAGACATGCTCAGAGATAACAAGGGACTGAACGACCAGAAAACACATGGCAGAGTAGGGACCTAGGGTACTGTCACTGTGTATCCATGGGCAGACAAGAACTTCTATTCAAGTCCCACTGGACCACAGCAGTGTCAGCTCTGGTCTCCTCTTGTGCCTCTCACTCCACCAGCAACTCGCTCTGTCTCTCTGTCCTTGGAAGTTAGGCTCAAGGAGAAGGAGATCATCAACAATGCCATTGACAAACCAGTCGACTGTAAGTGTGAATGTACTGTGTTGAGGCAGTGAGAGTAGTGGAGAGAGCACTTGGTGAGATGGATCCATGCCCTAGCAGGGCCCTCTGGTACCCAGGCTCCTCTGAACTAAGCCAGACTACTTGCCAGCCTCATTGTCCCTCTGGCAAGACAAGTGAAGTAAAAGTCCCCCTGCCCCCGTGGGAATAAGGGAAGTGGCAGGTGTGTTCTAGCTCGCTCATGGGAATGCAGGAATTCTTGCACCTAGAACCCAGATGAGCTCACTGGGTCAGGAAGCGGCCATCGCTATCCCTCATCATCACCATCACTAGCACCACCGATATCTCCACCACGGCCATCATTATCACCACCATCGTCACCACCATCACCATCATCACCGTTATCAACACCACTTCCATCACCATTATCTCCACTGTGCCCAGCACCATCACCTTCATCATCATCACCACCATCACCATCACTATCACCATCTCCTTCATCATCATCACCACCACCATCTCCTTCATCATCATCATCATCATCATCACCATCATCATCATCATCATCATCACCATCATCATCATCACCATCACCATCATCATCATCACTATCACCATCACCATCTCCTTCATCATCATCACCACCACCATCATCCCCACCACCATCTCCTTCATCATCATCATCATCATCACCACCACCACCATCATCATCACTATCACCATCACCATCTCCTTCNCCATCATCATCACTATCACCATCACCATCTCCTTCATCATCATGCCCACCACCATCATCCCCACCACCATCTCCTTCATCATCATCATCATCATCGTCATCCCTTTCACCATCTTCTTCTTGTCATTGATGACAACTATTCCCTGCACCTCTGCTTGCTCCCTCCCTTTAAAACAGAAGGGACTGTATAATGTCTTTCATATCTCTTCCAACTATGTAAATATGACAAACCAAAGTGGAGTTTCTTAGACACTGTTCTTGGGGAAAGAGCATTTTCCAAGCTGGTGCAAAAGCGTCAGCTAGAGAAGGTTTTCAGTCTGGGATGAGGATTTACAAAGCCTCCCGAGACCTGCCAGAGGTGTGTAGGAGCTGCCTCCTCTTTAAAAGCCAGCCCCGGAGAAGCTGCCAGCCTTCCTCCAGACATGTTACCTCCTAGAAGACCTGACTTTTAAGATCTTCCGTTTGACAGCACAAAGGCTAGGGTGTGGGCTCATGTCCCACCCACCCCCAACCCCAAGAGCTAGCACAGCTTCCAGAAGGATGACCCTGTCGGGTGGCCTCTCAGAGATGTGCTCGGGCATCTAGGATTTGGACAAAATCCTGGGTGAAAACCCGAGGAGTCCAGACAGCACAATTCTGTCTTTACAGAGGTCACTGGAATCTCG
The DNA here is from genome assembly GCF_900095145.1 of Mus pahari. NCBI lineage: Eukaryota > Metazoa > Chordata > Mammalia > Rodentia > Muridae > Mus > Mus pahari. Next base: position 54,383,827 of record NC_034597.1, on the reverse strand, counting down.
GAGGTTTAGTTTTATCCTCACTTGGTTTTGGAATCACAGCTCTTTATGGGCTCTGCTGCCATTTCTGAGAGGCAGCTGGTGTTCTACAGCTAATCACAGACCCTTAGACCCTCAGTGTGGGAGGACTCCATGGTCCCCTGGTCATTTCTGTAGACATTTAAGCTGGGATTTCTAGGGTCAGCCAAATGTTTTGCATATTGGTGTTTAGTTTTTAGTTTAGTTTAGTCCTCCTACCTCCTGAGGCAGGGTGAGGACTACCTTTTAGAAAGCCCCTATTCTATGTACCCTAGCTGTGGGGGACAATGATGGAAGCCTAGAAAAGCCAATTTGGGGAAATTCATCACCATCTTCATTCCCTAGGCACGAGTGGTGATAGCTATATATTACCTGGATCTGTCCCCCAGAACCACTGATTATGCAGGGACCCCCATGCAGTGCCCAAGAAGAGACATAGGGTAGGGTGGGTATGCTACCGAGGAGGGACATGTCACCTGAATGGTTTACAGGGAGTCAAAAGGTGGATGTGTCCTGGGAGAGACAAATAGGTCATGGAGGGACAGGGTATGCATGGCACAAGGAATGGTCTTAGGGAGAAATGTGTGGGTTACACATTGTCACAGAGGGCTGGAAGTGGAGCAGAGGACCAGTTAAGATCACCCCCTTAACCCAGAGTTCCCTACTAACAAACCTGACGGTGCTTATGAAGCCTTTAGTCGTAAACTCCAGGCAGCCTGGTAGAAGAGACCAAGAAGATGGGTGGGAGAGTGGCCACGAGCCACACAGCTCTGGTCATCAGGCACCTGCTGGGGCTCCTCGGGACAAGGGTTGGAGAAAGAGGCTGGAACGAACTGTCAGAGTCCAGCCATGATCTTCCCATCAGCTCTGCATCAGCGGAGCATAGTCCTTCTCCACCTCACCCCAGACCCACCAGCTGCCACTGGCTGAGGGCCTGTCTGAAGTTGGAGACCTCACCCGTGTCTCTCTGATCCACACCCCCTTGAGAGGGCTCAGAAGAGGACACTGAGATGCAGGCAGGGGGCGTATCCCACCAGACCGAGCAGCTTCTGATCTCTGGGTTTGTGTCTTCTTCTCTCCAGCTCAGGTGGTAAGGTGGGCTGACAGACTAGGCCCCTTGCTTCCCCAGTGCCAGAGAGATTATTCTGCCAAAGGCTGAGTCAGTTGGGTGTGGGGCACAGAGGGCACTGGGATGTGAGAGTTCCAGTTGGGATTTTTCCATAGGATTCTCTTAGGTTCATAAGATGTTCTTGGGTATTGGACTAGATCCTATGGAATTGCCATGGTTACTGACCCAAAGGACTACAGGACTTGAGGGTGTGGCTCAGTGACAGAGTCAATGTGACTCAGTGATCACGTACGGGACCCTGAGCTTGGCCCCCAGCTCTGACCTTGCTATTAAATAGATATGTTAACATTACGTGGTTTCATTTACCTCGATTGAGACAAAGAGCCCAGAAGCCTGTGATTAAATAGACCCTTCTCTACAGTCTGAGACATCCTCAGCTCAAAGGCCAGACGTGTGTGCGGTGGCAGGGGCTGCGGGAGATGACTTTGGTCATCTTAGTGACGATGACGGCGTGACTTTCTCTCTGGAGTTCCATTGCAGCTGTGACTAACCCTCACTGAGTAATGGCTGTGTCTATAGCTGCTGCCGCCCACCTGAGGCTGGACGAGTGCTCATGGGGCAGCTGTGTTCCTTGGTGAGCATTCAAGAGACAAGCGCTCTGTCCACCAACTCCAAGGATGCTTAACCTTCTCATTTCTCTCTGAAAGTTCCTGTGTGAGACAAGGACTCTTGGACCCAGGCTTGGGTACAAGGCCCTAACAGAAATTCCTGTGGGCTATGTGGGGGCTGTGGAGGGAGGTGTGGGCTCCAAGGGTAGACAGACCTGACTGGAAAACCTGCTTCTGTCACCTGCTGGGGCATGGTGACTTCAGGCAGGGTGTTTACCGACTGTGATGTGCTTCATTCTCCTTAGCTGTCCAATGTGGAGCCTAATAGTGACTCCTCCAGGGGAATGGGATGGGGCGTGGAAGGGCTCAGGAAATATATCTTAGGGTTTCAATCTCTGTCTATTAGGGCACCTACTGTAAGGCCAGCTTGGCCCAAGACTTGAGGAATATTCCTGCAGTTTCCCTCTTTGCTCTCTGGCCACCCTGGGCTGACGGCATCATGGGTGGTCTTGAGCCACTGCAAGACCGTCTTCCTGTGATAGCTCTGGGTCACATAGGTCAGCTGGGCCTGGCAGCTGTCCACTCTCCCTGCTGCGGGGAGGGGTGGTGCTGGAGGCTCAGGTCTCTCATCTCACAGGAGACTGTAAACACTAGGCGTCCACAGCTACTTTGCACGGACCCGGAAGCACCATGCCCTCAGCTGGGGGCCTCCGGTCTGTCTGCAGCACCACGGCATGGAGTCATGCCCCAGGAACCAGCTTCCCTGTGAACGTGCTCACAGGAACCTTACGTGGGATGCATTACGGCCCTCCCCAAACTCGGTTCCCACAGCTTTCCATGACGTTTCTCATCTGCCCCCATGGATTACACAGGGCCACTGTGAACCTTAATCTCCTGTTCTGCAAGCAGAGCATCATGCGCCTTCTTGCCTAAGTCTTGAGTAGCTGTAGGCATTGTGCAGCACCATCATTGGACTTTGTGTTAGAGCCATTCCTACTCTCTCTCTCTCTCTGTGCCTTGATCTCTCCCTGTCTCTCCTCCCTTCCTCCGTGTCTCTCTCTGTCCCTTTCCCTGCCTCCATCCCTCTCTCTGCCTGTGTGTGTGTGCGCGCGTGCGCACACATGCATGCGTGTACTTGTATACATGTGCCTGCTGAGACCCAACGTTGTCAGGAATCATCCTGGATTGCTCTCTACCCTGTTTAGTTAAGGGAGAACTATTAATCAAACCCAGAGTTCATCGATACAGCTACTTTTACTAGCCAGAGAGCTCAGGGTATCCTGTCTCTGCTTCTGAGGTTGAAACGGCAGATGGACTGCCACGCCCACCTGGCTTCACAAGGGTTTCTGGGAATCTGAACTACAGTCCTCAGACTTGCATACTAACAACTTGAAAAGGCCCTCTGGAACCTTGTCCCTTGGGGCTGTAATAACGGAAGTCCCACAGGGTGACTCCCACGCAACTGAAGCTTATCACACCAAACAGTGGACACCAGGATGCCAGCATGCTGGAGTCCTGCCCAGTGTCCTCTTCTGAGCTATAGCTGGCCATCTTCTTTGTCCTCACGTGATGGAAAGAGGAGCAGAGAACTCTCTGGGTCCCTTTTATAAAGGCACTAAGCCCATTCATGAGGGCTCCAAGCCTAGTTGCTTCCCAAAGACTCTACATTAATTCAACATGAATGGAGGGTCCATAGACATCTTGTTCACTGCAGCCGGACTTATGGATAAGGCCCACATGTGGTGATGGTCACATATTGGCCATGAGGGACTGAGGCAGAAGCTCACTGCCCTGAGCTTCTGTCTTGTTCTGTGTGTGGTGATTATACCACATCTTCTGCAGTGCCTAAAGGATCAAAAAAGCTTTGTAAACTCCAGCCTGTTTTGTTTTGTTTTGGAAGGGTTATTGGGAGGGGTGTGGACAGGTAGATAGTGGTGGTTGCTGTTTTCATTGCTATTCAAGGTTCCAGTAAGTCAATGACCCCCAGTTTTTCCTGGAACCAGACTCACCGGGGCTGTCTCCAGGCTCATAGAAGGCAGGGTACCCCGCCCAGGGCCATCTGAGACTAGCAGTGAGGGGAAGCAAGAATGGCACCTTGGAGAACCATAGCCCACACTAACAGCATTCAGGCATTCTCTCTGTCTGCTGAGTTAGTGGCCTACACTCCACTTTACCCTCTTCCCAGGGTCCTGGGGCCACCACTCCAAGGGCAGTGACGTGCATAGACACGGAAAGTGGAATGGTGGGGCTGATGGTGTGGGGGGTGTGAGAGATGCAGGGTGAGCATCTTACAGAATCCCAAGCCTCAGTTTGGGAGGTGAAATAGATCTAGGAGTAAATGGCTAGACCTTGTGAATGTGCTCTTGACACTGGGGGTCCTCTTTAAAACCATTAAGATGGTCACTCTGATACTGAATGTATTTTTGTCACAGTAAAATAAAATGTAAACAAAACTAAGATAAGTTCCGAACCTGGAAAACAAAACTTCAAAAAGAGTTTGTGCAACTTCTTTCCCCTAGGTACAACCTCAGGAGGCCCTCCGTGTCTGTGTTCTGCTGAAGACAGGTCCCTCTAGCTGGACAGTGGTGGCGCATGTCTTTAATCCCAGCACTCAGGAGTTAGAGGCAGGCAGATCTTTGAGTTTGAGGCCAGCCTGGACTACAGAGCTAGTTCCAAGACAGTCAGAGCTACACAGAGAAACCCTGGTTTTCACAGACAAACAAATGGGGCTTGGTGTAGATCTGCGATTCCGGACACTCAGAAGCCTGGGGCAGAAGAGCTGACAGCTCAAGGCCTTCTTGTTTTATTGAGATTGTTCAAAGCCAACTGAACAACTTGGTCAATGAAACAAGAACAGCAAGAGAACTGGGGAGGTAGCTCAGGGGTAGAGCCCTTGCCTAGCCAGGGGTACGTTCAGGCCCTGAGCTGGGCGCAGCCTCCTATGACCTCTGCTCTACTCCGACTACAATAAGATTAACGTTTTTTAGATTCCACGTGTGAGTGAGTGACAGGATGTGGATTCTGTTTCTCTGCCTGGGTAATTTCACTAAACATAAAGTCCTCTATGTCTTGCCGTGTTGCAGCTAATGTCAGGATTCCAGGCTTTCTATGACTGCAGAGCCTCCCCGTGTGTGTGAGTGCCACACCTTTATCCATTCCCCTGGCAGTGGGCCTCATCACGTCGACATCGCTATGAATAGTGTCAAAGCCAGTGTACTTTTAAAAATAAATGTCACTAGTTTCTATAGGACCGTCTTTGTAGGTATTAGGGGCCATTTATCATAAATGGAGCTCTTCATGACTTTTTTCCGACCTGTCATGAGTAAAGCTATTTCTCCTCAAGAAACAAGCAACTGGGGAAGGGAAATGTTTTGTTAAATAGTTTGTTCTATTTCAGCCATAGTGTGTATAATGTCATAACGTGTATAATGTCATAAGGTGTGTACAGTCGTAATGCTATATGATAATATAGCATTCACTGTGAGCACATGACCTTGAGAGTTATGGGGTTTGGGGATACTACACTGTTCACAGGGAAGAAGGCTGCTGTTCCAGAGGACACTACCCCTGAGACTGTAGGTTCAGCCTGAGCCATCTCTTCTGAGCTTGACATCTGAGAGAGGTGTGCTGGATGGGAGGAGGTGTGAGGCTAGGCCAGCGGCTATGGCTCACTGCTGCTGCAGGCATAAGACTCACGGGGTAAACATCTGGTTTGAAAAGCATCATCGTGGGCCAGTCTGGAACCCCGAAGGAGTGTGGGAGCCCAGGTATGGAGACTGGAGCCCCTGCCTCAGGTCCTGTGAGACGCTTATAGAGAAGCAACCTTGCTCTTCCCCTGAGCGAGCCTCTTCCTCTTGTGGCTAGGATGCCTTCTTTGGCTCACCACTCACACCTCAGCAAGCTTCAGGATGCAGCTGCACCTAGGAGCAAGGCCTGGGGCACACGGGGCCTGGGAGTGGACACTACAGTCGTGCAGTTCTCAAGAGCTCCTTCTCTCTCCCCCTCCCCCTTTGGGAAGTCACATCCCCATCCTTCCCATAGGCCTGCCCTTCTCAGTGTCCATGGAGGTCCACAACACCCACCCGGGGGGGGGGGAGGGTCTCTTGATGGGAAGCCTTCTTGGAACATTGCAGTTTTTATACACACCACTTTCTATGAAAATAAGAAATCACGAACTGTCTGTAGCTGTTCTCAGGTGATCTGATACCTTCTTCCATCCTCCTCATACACCAGACACACAGTGGTACACAGACATACATGTAGGCAAATACCCACATACAAATTGATTAACTAATTAATTGATTAATTATTAACTAACTAAATTTAAAAAGTATGTGGCTCTTGAGAAATAACAGCAAGGTTGTCTTCTTGCCTACACACACACACACACACACACACACACACACGAACATGCACACACAGAAAGGAATGAGGGTGCTGGTGGAGGCTGGGGGTGGGCTCTAACTCTAGTCCTCTCTCCACCCTGCCACTCCAATCCCTCTCCAGTCTCTGTAGCCTCCTGGCCACCACCTCCACCTCCCTCCTCACAGCTCTCTCCTCTGGCAGGGTGGCTATCTGCGACCCATCAGCTGAACAAGGCATTTGTCAACTCTAATGGATGGAGAGCCAACCCTGATATACTTCATGCATCCCAGGGGGCTTTGATCTTCTTGTCTACACACATAAAGGAGAGGACTACTGAGACTTTCAGGATGAGGCACCAGGAATGTCTTTGCAGAGGCGCTTCGGCCTGCAGAAGGTAAGAGTAATGAGCTGCCATCCCAGGCCATTAGGGCCGGAGCTCCAGGGGACTCTTCATGGAAAAGTTAGTCAGGGGGCTGGCTTCGAGGGATCTCCCTGTCATTACTCCTTGTTGGTGTTTATATCTGTGGGAAGGAGATGAAGAGGCTCGTCCCTCTGGTACCGCCTTCTTTCCTCAAAGATTACACTCAACTGTGGTTGACACTTGCCAAGGTCTCCCTGCCCAACATGGGGTCACGTATGGTTACTGTCAGGGGTCTTGGAGTTGGGGGGCTTGTTGGGGGCAGGTATTTTTCGGGCCTGTGGAGTCATAGCTGGCTTAGGAGAGTTCTCCATACTATTGCAAACCTGGTCTCTGGTCTCTCCCATCTTATTGCATCTTTTGAGGGACCAAGAAAGGAAAACAGGATTTGCTGTCCTCGCTGAAGTCCACACATGAGACTGGCAGGAGTGAGTGTTTGTGAATAGGGATCCTTCGAGTGGACACCCAAATTATCAAATGGCATCCGTGCGGTAGACAAAGGTCCCGTGAGTTGGTTAGGAGAGCAAACGGTGGTTCTGATCTCGCAGCACTGACCTGTCTGTTCAGCTCCCTCCATTGGCTAACAGGCTCACACCATGTGTGTCACTGGGACAGGTGTGTGGTGACAGGACACAACCCAATGGTCTGCTTTCTTCCTTTATGAGCTCAGCTTCCAGCAGGATTTCTCCTTCGTACAACAGCTTCCTATGGGGCTGGGAGTGGTCCTGCACAGTCCCCCCCCCCCTCTTGTCTTACATCTCCATACTTTCAGTATCGCTAGAATATCCTCACCTGTCCCCTCCTGAGGGTGTGTGCCGATAGTGCCTCACTTCCATCTTTGACTTGTTGGTTGCTTTGAACTCTTTCTGTGTCGGGGTCATAACTATTTGCCCAAAACACTGATAGGATTCTGGGCTTTCCTCCTGACCCCTGGCTAAGCAGAGCCAGCACAACCCATGTCCATGGCTCTTATGTGGTCCATGACAGGTCTTGCTCTATACCTGTCAAATGGTGAGAGGACTATTCCACTCACCTTACCCAGGCCAACACTAACTCCCAGAGAGCTTTCCTATGGATTGGAAAGATGCACTTTCCACACTACTGCCACCTGGTGGACAGACTCTGTAATGGTCCTGTGAAGGCCAGTGCTCAACCGCCTTGCTTTGCTTTAAGTGTCAAGAGGCCCATTAAGGAACCTTGTCACAAGTGCCTACTGAAGCCTAGCTTTTCCTACTTTCTCGCTGTCTAAAACACTTCAGTCCCCACTGAGATCACCCTCCCCTGCTCTCATAGCTCACTCTCTGGATCAAACCTGCTAAGGGGCCCCATCCTATACCCTTATGTTTGTAATATCCTTCCTTTCATTCCACAGCTTCTGAGTGGGGACTTGCATGGACCCCATTGTCCCTAGAAGTCACATACAGAGCCAACATCAGTTACCATAGCCCCTACCTAATCTGGAAGTCCTCTTTGGGGCTACCAGCTCTGTGGGGCCAGGTACTACCATAGAGCGCAGACCGACATGTGTCAGCTGCCAGGTCATGGTCCTTGACAGCATTAAATATCCTTCTGGGGCTGTGATACTCTCACCTGTAGTTTGGGAAGGAGAGCCTGTCCTGTCTATTCCCAGGGACACAAGGTCACATACGCACAATGGGTAAATGTAAGAACTGTCCCTGTCTGGAGTCCCTTTCTGTACCTGATCATTGTCTAGAAGAGGGATCTAAGTTTTAGCTACCATCTATCCCTGCTGTGCCCAGAGCTTGCTCAGCCTGGCTTGTTGGCAGGGTTCTCCCTAGCTGCGGAAAGAGTTAGGAGAACTAGGAAGGCCCTTCAGATGCCAGGGATTCTTTACAACAAGTCTATTTCGGTTGCTACATTGCTGCCTTAAATTTCTGAGATGCCGGGGCATCCAGCCTGCCTCTGACCACTCATGTGCCTCCCATCCTGGCCCTGACCCTATCCTCCTCAGTGCCCTTCGTGGGCATCACAGCCCGAGACAGTCTGAGCCTGGACTCTATCCAGAACAGAGCCAGGATAGGGCCCAGCTCTCCTCAGAGCATTTGAGCCAATTAAAATGACAAATGACTGAAGCTTATCTTTCCTCCTCTGCCTCCTCCCCCTCCACTCTGTGTGTGGACCTTTCCTTCCAGGGAAATGGGCTGGGAACACCTTCCCTCCTCCAGGCCTGCGAACCTTCCAAAGTTGGTGATGATGCATGGCTGTTCCTCTACCTCCCCACCAGACCACTAGTGTTCTGGGAGCCTTGCTCTACAATGGACAACAAGGAAGAGGCAGAGGAGATGGGGAGAAAATAAGACCACTGGCTCAAAATCTTTTAGACTGTGTGTGTATGTGTGTGTGTGTGTGTGTGTGTGTGTGTGTGTGAGAGAGAGAGAGAGAGAGAGAGAGAGAGAGAGAGAGAGAGAGAGAGTGTTTTGGGGTCAGAGGTCAATGTCTTCCTCAGTCACCTTCCACCTTACTTTTTGAAACAGGATATGTCACTGAACCCACAGCTTACCAGATCATTGATTCAGTGGAGTGGGCCAGGGATACACCTGTCTGCCTCTCCTGCACGAGGATTACAATCATACACCATTGCACCTAGCTTAAAAAAAAAAAAAAATGGGTTGTGGATTCAAACTCGGGTCTTCATACCTGCACGGTGAGCACTTTACAGCCTAAGCCATCTCCCTAGCCCCCAAAACTCTGTTTTTGTTGTTGTTGTTGATGATGATGTTTGTTTTGTTTTTACGGTAGAAATCCTTGGAGCTTATTTTAGGCTCTGGCCTTGGGCCTTAGAGTTCTAACAAAAGGCAGTATAATCCCAGCGAGGATGACCATCCCCCATGCCTTCCTGGAAAGAGGTCCAGTCTGCCCAGGAAAGAGACAGGAGACAGTCACATGCAAGCCCATCTCTCAGGTCGGCCATCTCCAGGGGAGGTCTCTCTCCAAGGAAGTCCCGTCTCTGTGGGAATCCTGTCCATCAGAGAGACCCTTCTGCAGGAAGAAGCTCATCTCGGGGGAGAGCTGATCAGAGCAGAGGCCAGCAGGTAGAAATAAGAGACGCGGATGATATGTTATTCGTGTCCATCCATCTCGTGCCTGGTATCACCACCTCGAGGCATCTGTCCTAGCTTCCCTAGGGCTCACACTTCCACCTCTATGTTTAGCCGATTTAAAGATCTCAGCTATCATCAAGAAGTTCATTTAAGTTCTAAATGGGAGTTTAAAAACATCCCTTTGCTTCTACCATGCCCCCAATGGACTCGATCTGACTTCAAAACCCAGATTACTCTGCCCTGCCCTGCCCTCCGTGAGGCTATAATTACTTCATTGAGTCCACTGATATTTCAGAAGTGTCTGCTATGTGCCAGGCACACTGCTGGCCCCGTGAATGGCTGAATAACTAAGAGGAAGGAAATTCTTCCTTCTTCTAGGCATGTGCTTAAGTTGAAAGAAGCAAACAGAAATTTCCTTAAAACTAAGCCAGGTGATTCCTCAACAGTAGATCCAAGGCTGTCGTTGGGGTACATGCCTGTAATCCCAGCACTGAGGCAGGAAGGTTGCAAGTTCAAAACCATCGTTGGCTACATCCTGAGTTCAAGATAAGGCTGGGCTACTAGAAACTGTGTCTCAAATCAACAACAACCGAAAGCAAACAGAACAGACCACTACACACACACACACACACACACACACACAAACACAGCCTCCTTTGGTCTCCTGTGCTGAGTTTTGTATGTGGCCTCCAGGTGGGTTCAATAGGTATGAAAGTTCCTCTCTAACACACAGCTTCATGCTGAATGCTTCTCTCTCTGATAGAACTCAGGGCTCACAGGTCCCTAGCTTCTTGGGTCTGAGCTGTAGACTCCTGGCTGACCAACTACTAACACAGCTTCCTAGGCTGAACTCCTGGGCACCACCGTGGGCCAGGCAAGCACCCACTTCCCATGGTAATATACAGCTCAGTGCAGGCCCAGTTCTGGGTCCTGGAATGATGGGGCTAAGAAGAGCTCGGGGATCCATCAGTTAGCCACTCACGGAGATGGAGGTGGCCCTCCCTGCATAGGTCAGGGACACAGTTTAGACGGTGGGCTCTCAGAAACCAAGCACAGTCAGTAGATTGTACACTACTCCCCTGCTTATAGCATGCATGGATGCTCAACAATGGCTCTTCAGGTCTGGGTGCTGCAGCACACTCAGGCGTGGCCTGTGGTCGTGATGTTAGTATTGTGATTGATGGAGGCAGAAACTAGTACATGTGTGAAGCATGTCCTGTGTCCATGTGCCCATCCCCCATACTTGTGGCCTCATATGAACTTTGAGACTCTGGGGAAAAGATATCTATACTAGTTCCAGGTCGAAAACAAGTAGAGGAGGCTTATCAAGTGGTACCACTTGCCTACACGCCCACTGCCTTTGTCCCTGGGGGAACATGTAGGATGACAGGAGCACACGAGGCAAGGGTACCAGCCCGAGGGCTTGTTCAGAGTCAGAGGCACCAGCTCTCTTAGAGTTAGGCAGCTCCTGCCTTGGCCAGGCCCTGTACCCATCATGCCTGCAGGCTACAACAACAGGAACAGTTGTTTACTGCATCCACTATGTTCCAGGTACAAGGCTGGATGGTTGACACCCTTTGCTCATTATCTGAGCAGTCTCACCAAGCATCCATTATTATTTTCACCTCCCAGGTAGAGAGATGAGGAGCTGAGAGCAACCAGCTTGCACCGATTCATAACTTGTCCAGTTGGCATCCACCCTAGACCACTGACTTGGAGCCACCTGAAACCTACAGCCCGTTCCCTGCCCATGAAATTAGCCTCCTTCCCTAATGGGTCACCAGTGGATGGCATGAGAGGCCAGCTCCTCCCAACTTAGAGTCCCAGTAGTGCTCCTAGCACAGCTGCTGTGTACTTCAGGCCAGAGACTAGTAGTGCTGTTCCCAAGCCAAGTGTGTACCAACCCTGGACACCACTCTGTGGAACAGTGCACTAATAATGCAATAAGTGGCCTTACCTTCACTTGGCCTGCTAATCACAGGGGACAGAGGAAAACATGCCTGTGTCTGAGGTCAGAGGAAGCAAACCTGCCCCCACCTGGCTGCATAACCTTGGGCTTCCTCTCCCCTCTGGGCCTCAGCTCCCTTTTTCCAGGCATTGATGGGATATGTTAGACTCAGAGCTAGATATCAGTGCTCCCTAACGCAGCTTAGCTGCCTGCAGCCAGTTGTGCATTCTAAGTCTTGGGTGGTTTTCCTACATAATGAATCTGTGGCCGTCAAGTACTTCTCATCTTTACTGTGCAGATGGAGTGGGTGATGTCCCAGGGGTATTAGACACTGTATGTGTGTGTGGGGGGGGGGGTGTCAAAAAACCACAAAACAAGTATCTGTAAATGCTTCCAACTACCTTGACCCCATGAGTGCTCTTGTGCCTTCCCGGGGCCCTAGACGGCTAAGCACCAAGGGGACAGGGCTCACAGGCCCTTTCCTAGAATAGGCTGTTTCTTAGCACCAAACCCTTCCACACACACAATAAACTAGAACTTTCTGGCTCCCCCAGGCCAGCTGCAGCTGCTGTCTGAGACATCACAGTGCCCTTGAGAAGGCAGCTCAAGGGCGTGAGCTCAGCCTCATTCCATCCTGGGCCTCCCTTGCCTTGCAGCCCATGACCTTGAAGATACTGCATGCTGTGTGGGCTGGACCCGGCCATAGTGATGGTGGGCAAGAAACGGGAGCTGGAGACAGAGACCGTGAGCTCAGCAATGGTGGGGGTGGAGGGTTTCGGGGAGGTGGTCAAGGCCAGAAAACAGGGGCACAGACAAGAAGTAAGTCTCAGTAGCTTCGTGATAATAAACATATTTGTTGAGTAGTTCCCTCAGCTTGGGGCCTGAAAACACTTCCTAAGCAGGAGCCCCTCTCACATCCTCTGTCCTATATACTGGCAGTGCTCTGTGACCCCAGCTGGCCTCTACCCCATGTTATACCCACGTGTTGCCACAGTGAACCCTCAAGCTCACTCACCACTCTCTAGCCCCTGGCCTGTCCAGAGCTCCACGATCAGTATGGCTTTGCAAGGGGCTGGGCTGGACCCTCCCATCTCAGGGCCGAGTCCTGAGCATCACTGGATTTGGATAGGGGATCTTCAAAGGGGTATTTAAGGTAAACTGACATTATTAGGCTGGGTCCTCATCCAGTATAGCTGATGTACTTGTACTAAGAGACCAGGGCACAGGCACTCACACAGGGACACCGTGTGAGGACTGTGAGGACTTGGGGGAGGATGGCATCTGTACCCAGAGCAGCAAGGCCTCGGCGGAGCTAGCCATAGCCTTGATCACAAGCATCTGGTCTGAAAAACTGTGAGAGAATAAATGTGAGAGAGTAAATGTGAGAGAGTAAATGTGAGAGAGTAAATGTGAGAGGGTAAATGTGAGAG
>NC_034597.1:54358635-54370218 GCF_900095145.1 Mus pahari | reverse complement strand
CTCTCTCTCTCTCTCTCTCTCTCTCTCTCTCTCTCTCTCTCTCTCTCTTTCTCTCTCTCTCTCTCTGTCTCTCTCCTCATGGCCCAAGTTTGGACTATACCAGATGCCGCTGGCTCCTCTCTCCCTCATATCTACAACAAAACCTTTACCTCAACCATATGGAGGAGTGGTCATGTCCTCATTTTCAGGAAGGAAGGAAGAAAAGGGAATGAGGGCAGGGAAGAAGGGAGGAAGGGAGAGAGGGAGGGAGGGAGAAAAGGAGGGAGGGAGGGAAAGAGGGAAGGAGGGAAGGAAGGAAGGAGGGAAGGAGGGAAGGAGGGACTACAAGCCCCAACCTTGTAGTCCCAGCACCTGGGAGATAAGACTAGAGGGTCATTAAAACCAACCTGGGCTACAGAATCAGACATTGCCTTACTGTCTCAAGACAAAGTGAAAGAATAAAAAGACAGATGGGAGAATGTAGGGCGGGGCACAAGCCTTCACAGTAACTTTGACTCAGTCAGGAGACATGGCTGCTCAGCTTGTGAGTGTAAGAAGAGACAATGAATCAAAGATGTCATCAGGCAGCTCATGGGTCCCGTGGGGCTCAGAGACATGGAAGAGAACTCAGGTTCACCTCCATGTGGCTGTGGTGTCCCTAAGTCCTTACTCAGGGCCTTTCTCTAGACTTGGGTATCCATGTGGGCTTCTGTCCCGTGGAGAGATGAGAGTCTGCCTCCCCCCGCCTTGGGGCCCAGGTTAGGGAATGGGTCAGGGCTTTCATGCTCCATGACATTCATTTGTTCCCTTTGAGGACTTGGCCCCTGCTCCAGTGTCCATCCCCAAACCCCTGGGATTAGATGCTGTCACTGAAGCTCGCTGGGTGGCCTGCGGGAGAAGGGAGAACAGGATGAGGGATCCACACTGCAGGCTACCTGCAAGGACTGCTATGGAGGATCCATCTTCCTGCCTCACTCCAATAGAACTGCACTTCATGTTTGGAACACTGGGTTCTAGGATTTGGTTCTGAACACTGGGCTCTAGGATTGGTTTTTCATCAGCATGAAGATGCACCAAAGCAGCAGAAGCAATATGTGTGTGTACATGTATACATACATACATATGTACATACACATATATATATATTGTGTGTATACATACATATACACACACATATATATACACATAGACACACATAGACACATAAACATACACACATATACATATGCACATACGTATGCATATGTGTGTGTGTGTGTGTGTGTGTGTGTGTGTAAAAGGGGATGTCAGATGTCTTCCTCTAGTGCTCGATACCTTAGTTTTTGAGATACAGGTCTCTCATTGAACCTGAAGCTTGCTGATTCAGTCCCTAGCTGGTCTGCGTTCTCCTGGAATTGACCTGTCTCTGCTCCTGATGCTGAGATCACAGGCACTCAGGGCCAGGCTCAACTTTTACCTGGGTGTGGCTTAATCTCAGACCTTCTGATCTCACGGCAAGTGCTCTTACACACTAAGCAATCTCCCTAGTCCTGTATCTTGTCTAACTTAAAATGGGTGGTTAAGTCATTGGACATACACACACACACACACACACACACACACACACACACACGGGGAGGGGAGAGAAAGAGGGAGGAGAGGGAGAGAGAGAGAGAAAGAGATTGAAAGAAGCAGATGAAGTGAAAATAACCTTTGACCACTTTACTTCCCCCATCTGCAAAGACCTCTTTCAATGTATTTGTGTTTGATATGTACAAAATTAAGATAGAGTGTGGGTTTACACATAGGGCATCTAAAGTATGGATGGTTTATGGTTTATGTAACTATTTGCTTATAGAAATTTGGGGGCTAAAGGCCAGGGATACAGCTTGATAGGTAGAGCACGTGTCTAGCATACACGGAGCTTTAGCTTCAGTCCTCACTACTACGTAAAGCAGGAGAGGCGGTACACACCTGTCACCCCAGCACCAGGGAGGTAGAGGCATTAGGAGCACAAGCTCAAGGTCCTTTGCTGCTGCACAGCACGTTTGAGGCCAGCCTGGAATACATAAAGGACTGTGTTTTTAAAATCAGGAATTTGGGGTTGGTACCAGTCCATTCTCTGTGGCTAATAAGAGAATTCTGTAAACTAAGCCACTTCATTTAAAAAAAAAAAATGGGATTGTATTTTGGCTCATAGTTCTAGATTCCCAAGGTCAAGAAGTTAAGTCTAGTGATGGCCTTCTTGCTTGCAGCATATACTGGGTGAATTGCCCAGTAAGAAGAGACAGGAGAGGAGACAGTGTGCGTCTTGCTTCAGCTCTCTGTCCTTCTTCATACAGAACAGCCAGGACTCCACTCTGGTGACCTCATCTAATCACAACGCTCCCAAGCTCTCTGTGGTTATGACATCAGGCTAAGTGCCCACCGTCCTGATGCTTCACTGTGGGGCTAGATGTCAACAAGAGACTCGGGGGACACAGCCCTCAAGTCACAGCAGCCTCTTCTCCACATTTATAATGACAAGTCACCTTGAGGTTTATTTAGTTACTTATTTTTACTCTTATTTTGCAGGCGATGTGGATGGGCATTGGTGTTGCCACTGGACCAAGCGACCTCTCTTCATCCCAGGAACAAGAAAGGAAGATGTCACAGCCTTATGCTCATGGGGTGTGTGCAGAGTGGCCAAAGACACCTGTGTCCTCTCAATCTTCCCAATTCGACTCCCTTCCACAAACACAGGTCCATCAAGAGGCTGTGACACTGTAAGACACTCGTGGTCCTAACTCTCTGTTCAGGTCACACAGTTTGTCCTGACAGTGACTGTAGCAGATGCAGGGGTGGCATTTGTTCTCTGTGATGAGCAATAACGAAACCGGTGCCTCGGACAGCAGGCATCTCTCCTTGAGACATTCTGGAGGCAGAAACCTGGAAACTAGGTACCAACAGCACGGTGTTCTCTCCACAGTCTCTGGAGAGACACTGCCTGACTCTTATAGCTTCCAGGACTCACACCTCACACATTTCTTGTCCTGTGTCTGCCTCCAACTTTTCATGACTTTGCATGATTTGCCTGTGTCTGCACCTCTCCCATAGGCCAACCTCCTTGAGGGCTACCAATTCAACTCATGGCAGGGATGCCAGCCCAGTTCTCCACAGCACAGACAGGAGGCCCCTTTCTTGCTTAGAGTCACAGATGCTTGCATCAAAATAAAGCAGGAGGCTGTGAGGACAAGGGAAGGGTGTGAGATGAAGCTGGGGATATAGGTGGAAGGTGGATTAGGTATTTTCTGCGTTGCTATAGTGGAATCGTGAGAATGGCAACCAGAGGTTGGAAGGGCTTAGTCCGGCTCCACCATGTTGGAGCAGTCATGGTAGCTGAAGCATGCCGTAATGGGTCATGTTGCACCCCCAGTCAGGGAGCACAGAGAAATGAATGCTAAAGGCCAATGGACAAAAGGCTGCTTCATGGAGGAAAAAAAGAAAAGAAAAGAAGAGAAGAGAAGAGAAGAGAAGAGAAGAGAAGAGAAGAGAAGAGAAGAGAAAAGAAAAGAAAAGAAAAGAAAAGAAAAGAAAAGAAAAGAAAAGAAAAGAAAAGAAAAGAAAAGAAACACAGAGTAGAGGCCACCCTACCTCAGAGGCCTTGGTGATGACACAACCTACTGGGTTATCTTTGTAGATCAAAGAAGACATCTTTAGTGAGCCCACTCCTTGCCAACATGAAGGTGATACTGAAATGGCTCAGTAGGTAAAGTATGTCACAAGCACGAAGACCAGAGCTCAGATCCCCAGCACCCATGTAAAAGCCAGGTGTATCCACACGTGCCTGGATCCCAGGGCTGGGGGCAAAAAGGAAGAGATGGGGTGATCCCCAGAGCTCACTGGCCAGACGTTCTAGCCCAGTCTCAAGAAACAAGGAGGAGGGGCTGAGAGATGGCTCAATGGTTAAGAGCATTTGTTGTTCTTGCAGAGGACACAGGTTCAGTTCCCAGCACGCACATGGCAACTCACCACTATCTGTAACTACCATTCCAAGGAACCCTCCGCCCTCTTCTCGCCTCCTCAGGCACCAGACATGTGCATGGTCCATACATGCACATGCAGGCAAAACATTCATACACATAAAATAAATAAAATGAAGTGGAGAGCAACTGAGGAAGATAACTGGCAACGACCTCTTGCCTCCACATGCACACACACATATGCATGTATGTGATTCATACTAGCACTCTTATACCCACATACAACAGAGAGAGAGAGAGACAGACAGACAGACAGACAGACAGACAGAGACAGAGACAGAGAGACAGAGAGACAGAGAGACAGAGAGACAGAGAGACAGAAACAGACAGACAGACAGACAGACAGATAGACAGACAGACAAGATGCCGGTGAGACCATTTAAGCCCACTTCCAGGGTACCATCATGAGTCAGATCTAGTCTAACCCCATCTCTAACCCTTGCTTCACTGACTTTGTGACCCTGAGTCAGTTAGGAGACCTCCTCAGTTTCCTCACCTGCAAAACAGAGAGGTGACACCAAGAGGAACTTGGCCACAAGCACTCAGTGATGGCTAACTTCCTCCCTTGCTCCCATCAGACAGCACTGAGATTTCAAAAGGAAGAAAGCCTGGCTTTCAGGTCTCACGCGAAGCTTTGGGCGTGAGCTGGATCACGATCTTTCCCTCCTTATGGATAAAGGAAGAATCTGGAAGGTCTCACCTATATCGTTATCTTCATTTTCGTGGGACCCTCTCCACAAAGTGATCTTCTGGGTCACAGCTTTCTCAGTGATCAAGACTCAAAGCCACCAGAGTGAGTGACAGTAAGTGTTTGGGACCTCAGACAGTGCCAGTTCCTAAGATGCAAAGAAAACTTGAATGGCTTTCTCCTTTTGTTCTTTTGCCCTTTGAGTGTTAGCTCATTGTACCCTGGCCCCGGCAAGCTTCTTCCTGTAGAGGAGGAATTTGTGACGACTATAGACTTTGGTCACTTAACAATCCCAGGGAGAACGTCTCATTCCATTCCAACAGCTGGTGCATCAGCCATGAAGGGGCTCCCCATGGGAGACTATCCCACTGGCCTCGTGGACCCATCCTTATCTCTCAGGGTTGAGTTTGGTGATTGCCAGACATGTGATGCAGTGGGGTGTCACATGAGCTCAGCGTGGGGTAGCTGAGTGGGGACTGCACCTGTCACAGGCTGTTAGGTCACTCAGCTAGTCTGAGGCATAGCTGGGGAAAGGAGGGAACACTGGAGCGCTCTGCTTCCTAATCCAGAACTTTCTCCCCATTAGCTCACATCCCCAAGCTCACTGACAGCCCTTACTGACCTAGTGGCTGGGGTGGATTTGTGCAATGTCATCCCTTGCTAAATTAGGAGGCTCACCACTGCCATTTGAGGGCCAGCCAACCACAGTGTGGAAAACTAATCTTCTGCCATGGTTTTGATGTAAACACTATAACAACCACCCCCATCACACGTGGGTGTGAAGGGTGCCAGAGGTAGCCAGCCCTGGTTTCAGGCTCCCTGCAGAAATTTCTATACAATATCAAGCTCTATCCCTCATTAAACCAAAGAGCATCTTCCTTGGGTACTACATAGACACCGCACACTGTTACAGGGTCCAGCAAAAGGCTTTTACCTGCCCCTGTGTGGGTTGTGTCTCTCTGATTAAAAACACTCCGGGTTAGTTAGTTCTTCAGACTGGCTATCCCTCACTCTCCGGTTCTCCTCAGATACTCTAGTATGGCCGATACTGGTCTCACTGTTCCAGTTAAAATGGCCATGAGAGTAATTGTAATTGTGGACCATTCACTTGGAGCACTTAACTGCCAAGTCAGTGGTGATGGAGCTGGGTGGAGCCTCAATGACCACCAGACAATCCCTTCATTTTACAGATGAAGGAGGAGGATGAAGATGAAGGTGACAGAGGAGCAGGGCAGAACCACATGACCTCACCATGGCTGAGGTCTACAACACTTGTCCCAGAAGTACCAAAGGAAGCAGTTACCACAAACAGACGCAGTGGGACAACCTTTGGGAGCCCTGATCCCTCTTCGTTGGCCATTCCTGCCCTGGGAACACCAGCCCTGCCATCCTGTCTTTCGTGAACTAGCAATGGGAGTCTTGGCTGGTGCCCAAGGGAACCCAAATAGAATTATGGCATCTGGGGATGAAGAACAGGTCCCCTGGGGCCCTCGAAGCATCGCTTCCTGCCCTCAAGAAGCACTTAGGAGACCTAGTACTGGCCAGCTGCTCATGTCTGTGTAAAGAGCTGAAGTGCTAATAAGCATGATTTACGAGTTTCTGAGGGGAAAGAATGGGAGCTGCACTCTCCATGACACAGAGCCTGGTCCCGGGGGTGCCGGGATGAAAAATGCTCTCCCATGGGCCAAAGGGCTCTCCTCTGAGTCAAGGGATGATTTAACTCCTCAAGGAGCCAGAGTCTGCCTCCAATAACTCACACTCCCTGGGAGAGGGATGTGTCCTCCAGCCATGTTGGTGCCTGTGCCCACGGGAGACACAGGGTGTGTCTGGGGGAGACAGCATTGGTCTGCTGTTCCCCATGTTTAGGACAGGTCAGGAGCTAACAGGCATAAAGAGAGACCCGTCTACCAGGTCTGTGTGCCTCTGTAGACCAAAGACGAGGGAATAATCTTAGGAGTGATCCCATGACAAAGCCAGGCTGGTCAGTGACAGGTGTGGTGTGGTTTTGACTCAGGAGAGAAAGAATTTCCCAACAGTTGGAAAGATTCCTCCATGAAGAACAAAATGTCTCCTGAAATAAGGAGACTCTCACTCATGAAAAGGTTAGACCAAAACTGATCTCATGTACAGTCATTGAGATAGCTATTGTGAGGAGAAAAGAAAAGAAAATACCAAGTGCTGGAGCCCCTGTGCCCTGTTGCTATGTTTGTAAATTAGTGCGGCAGCCATGAAAACAAACAAACAAACAAACAAAACATTGTGAAGAGAATCTTAGAAAAATTAGCATTGTCTGGGAGGTGTCCTGGTAGCTCTAGCGCTTGCTGTGCTAGTGTAAGGGCCTGAGGTTGGATCCCCAGCACCTTAAAAATAATCCAGGCACTGTGCACCATGCATGCCTGTAACATCAGTGCTGGTTGGGGCCATGGGCTAGAGACAGGAGGATGTATGGGTAGTTAGCCAGACAGTCTGGGCAGGCAGAGAGCACCAGTTTCAGTGAGCAAGTGTTTCAAAAGCATAAGGAAGAAGGGCTGGAGAGATGGCTCAGCAGCTGAAAGCACTTACTGCTTTTCCACAGGACCTGAGTTCAATTCCCAGTATCCACACTGGACCGCCCCAAACTGCCTGTGACTCCAAGGGATTGAGTGCTCTCCTCTGACCTCGGAAAGCACCTACACTCGCTTACCCATACACACACTCAGTCACACGCACATAATAGCAATACAATAAATCTTAGAGAAAAAGCGTGGGGCCATACATAGTAGCACCCCCCTCCTCAAGCATTAGGTGGCAGAGGCAGATGGAGCTCAGTGAATTCAAAGCTAGCTTGCTCTATGTAGTGAGTTCCAGGTCAGGCAGGAAGATAGTGAGATCTTGTCTCAAAAAAAAAAATGAAGTAGAGGAAGACACCCAATATCAACTCGTGACCGCCACATCTGTCTGCATAGGCAAACACATGTGCACATACATACATGTACAAACACATACAAATACACACACATATGCATATACATACATTAAACAGAACTGCCATTTGATCCAACAATTACACAGTTTGGTCATTGTGGTACGTAGTGGTTATATATGTATGAATCAAAAGAATCCAACAGACACATGCACGTCCATGTCTACATAGCATTCATTATCAACTTATCAGAAGGATGGAGATGACTTGGGTTTCTCTACGAATGACTGAAGCCCACAAAAGAGATATATAGTCTCAAAAATGGAGGACATTCTGATGTGTGCCATTTCATTAACACTTGCACACACCATGTTCTGGAAAACAAATCAGTCACAGAAAGATCATGATCTACTGACATGAGGTGCCAAGATGGGACAGACCGGTAGAGACAGACAACAGAGGTTGCCAGCATCTGGTGGCTAGTGAGATGGCACTTGATGGGGACAAAGTTGGGTCTGGGAAGACAAGAAAGTCTTGGTGACAATGATGGCCATAAGGGCTGCTCTCAGTGCCCCTGAGCTGTATCCTTTAAGGCAGTTAAAAACCATCAGCATGTTGTTCACCATATTCTCATAGATTTAGTAAAATGGGACTCAGTCTCCAGCTGACTTCAGCAACAGGGTTGTTGGAGCCTTGGGGAGACGAGACAGAACCAGAGAGGAGAAAGGAGAGGTGGAGCCAGGAAGAGTGAAAGTTGCAGAAGATGCACCATTCAGAGAGTGGCCTCCGACAGGGTGCCTGGTAATGGCGGTTACAAAGACCATCATGGGTGATTTGGCTGGAGTGTGTGTTCCAGGTCAGACACCGCTGAGCAACTCGTCTGCCTTGTTCCTTCAAAACTCTCCATAAACCTGAGGGGCGCTCAACCCCTTTCACAGAAAAAGGAAACCAGAGACCCCGGATGACTAAATGTCTTGCTGTCACTTTCCAGGCACGAGAGACTGGGCCCTGAAGCAAAGGGAGGGGAAGGCGTGAGTTGGCATCTCAGCTGCCCTGGAACTCAGCCCCTAGCTCTGAGTCCCAGAGTCTTGTTTATCCGCGTGGCTTAACTCCTCTAAGCCTCAGACTCTGTGCAATCTGGGGACAGCAATCGCACCTGCCACGTAGGTTTGCTCAAGGACCAAATGAGACAAGCATGCCAAGCCCTTGGCATTGTGTCTGGCACAGAGAAAGCATTAAGAGCCATGAGCTCTCCTTAGAAGCTCCCTCGTCTCACCCGGTGCCTGCTCAAGGCATTTAGTTTTTACCCTCTTGTTGCTCTGGGCCTCTTCAATCAGGCTTTAGGGTTCCATGACTCAGCCCGACTTCCTCCCTGTTCTCCCCACACCACCACGTGCTGTTTGAGTCTGTTTCCCTCATCTCTGAGTCTCGTAGCAATGGAAGACAGGCACCGTAAATGCCCAGGGGAATCCTGGGATAATAAACGATGCTTAGTGCCCTTTGACCAAAACATCCCTCCTGCAACTGTCACTAGAGCCCCAGCCAGGCCAGGGAGAGGAAGAGCCATGGGGAGACCTGTTCATGAGGAAGACCAGAGCTGTGTCCAGCCCAGACAGGCTCCAACCGCCGGATGTGCGGAGCTGTTTTCTGGCCCAGCTGATTTCACTGTGGATAAGGAGAAGGCATGGATAAGGAGACCGCTGCTTTGGCTTTGGAGGGCCCTGTTAGGTCCTCTGCTGACTCGCTTGGGGAGGAAGTGACGGTCGTGGGTCTTCATGCCTCCGGGGACGTGGTGGCTCCTAAGAAAAGCCTGGCTGTGGAAAGCTGGAGCCTGCGGAAAAATGAGAGTGGGAAATGAGAGTCAAAGAGTCAAGGGAAACGTGCATCTGTGAATGGGGCTGCTTTGGCTTTTGTCTCTAGAGGAGGAAGAGGGTGGGGAGTGGTGAGAGGACTCTCGGGCTGGCTTCCTGCTCTGCCAGTCCGGCGGCATCACCTAGATAATGGCTGATAGCAGTGGAAACTGGGGACAAGATAAAGACAGAGCCCGGAGCCAGGGAGGAGCAGCCAAGGGATGAGGAAGACAGGAAGGAAGGGGAAGGCCTCAAAATGGCCTCAACGTGCCGCTGACGTTGGTCTATGCCGCTGCCAGATGCCATGGGAGGTCTGTGGACTCATGGGCTTGCTTGCTCAGGCCCAGGGACCTCTCCCTCTTTCCAGCCAGTGTCTAACCTGTCCTTCATTCCCTAGGGGGGGACTGCTGTGGAGCCTGGGTGTGTTAGAAGCCTGGCTTCCCTCGCTGGGTCTTTTCAATTCCTCCCCATCTCTGGAAGCCACTTTCTCCTGTGTGGGGATCTTGGTCTCCTCAGGTTTGGGCATTACCCGCTTGGGACACTGGCCTCAGACATTCTGGTCTCAGACAGTGGAGTTTTGTCTAAAATGGTTCTGCCTCCACAGTGGGGCACTCCAGGATGTAGTTCCTTCTGACTGGCAGCCCCAGGCTGCCCCACTATGCAGGACCTAACAACCATGTGTGTATGGGTTCTGACTGTCCTCACCCTGAAGGAAGACTGGCCTTCCTGACCCACACGGCTTCCTGCAGAGCCAGGCTGGGCTGGGTTCTGAGTGGAGCCCGAGAATGAGGCCCCCTCTTCACCTATGAATGCGGCAGATTGGTTCCCTTTGGGAGCCTCAGTATTCGGTTCCCTTCTCAATGGGTCCAAATGTCTCTGAGCCCCACCGCGATTGCAAGAGGCTCTATGTATCAAGGCACTGCTCTCTCAGTCCTGGGGCCTCCCTGTTGGGATCCAAATCCTGTTCCTTCTCATGGAGCTGTCCACACTCCCCTGAAGCCTGGGCCTTTGTGTGACACATCTCTGCTTTCACCTCCACAAACCTCACACGTACCACCCACCCGTCTGTGTGCTTGCCATCTCTCGGAGATGTGGGAATGTGGTGGAAACAGGAACGACAGTCCTTGCCTGTGGGGCTTGCCATCGATGAAGGGGACAGGAGATTATCCAATAATGATGACAAAACCTAGCTAGTTGCTATCCAGGGATCTATGGAAAACAGAAAAAGGGGAGGGTGCTAAATTGGGGGTGTGGCCAAGGATGAATGTGCTTTTTCCGTGAGGAGGTCACTGACTTCCCAAATGAGTCATTATTCTATGTGCAGAATTGCAAATCCCAAGAGAGAAAGGAGAGGTGGGGTGAAAGACAAGGTCAGAGACCAGAGGAGAGAGGAGGGGTAGAGTCTCCAGGCATTGTATGCTGAGGCAGAAATCAAAGGCCAGGTGGGGCTCTGATAACTCTCTAAACAAAGCTGTTTGTTCTGGAAGAGGAGAAAGCACTTTAATGTTTGTAAGAATTTTCCAAGAAACCAGCTAGACCCTCTACCATCCCGGAAATCAGCCACTGGGATGAGGGAGGCTTAAGAAACATGATTGAGCAGAGGGATGCCTTGGAAATGTCACCAAGAACCAACCAAATGAATCCTAAACATGAAACTTGACAGGAAAGAAAATCATACACCCCTCACTAAAACAAATCTGGAAGCCATGTCTCTCCTGCTCTGCGATTCTCGCTTCTCCCCGGGCACCCAGCGTTCTCAGAAGACACCAAGCAAGTTAAAGTGTGTGCACCTAACCACACATATATGGTCTTTTAAGTAGACTGAATAGAGGGGTCATGGGTGAGGTTTTACTCTGTCTGGAGGATTCAGGACTTCAGGCAAGAGAATTTTTTTAAAAGCTGCCCCTAAAACACACCAGCTCCAGCCAGGCATGGTGCTGTGTAGACTCATGATCACAGCTACTGGGAAAGAAGAATGAAGGGGGTCAAGGCAACATGAACAATTTATCAAGACCCTGTTTCAAAGTGAGAACAAAATAAAGGCTGAGGGTAAAGCTCATGGTAGAGCTTGCCCAGTGTGCAAAGGGGCCTGATTCAATCCCTGTTTCTCTCTCTCTCTCTCTCTCTCTCTCTCTCTCTCTCTCTCTCTCTCTCTCTCTCTCT
>NC_034597.1:54308913-54358630 GCF_900095145.1 Mus pahari | reverse complement strand
CACACACACACTCTCTCTCTCTCTCTCTCTCTCTCTCTCTCTCTCTCTCACACACACACACACACACACACACACAAGCAAGAAGGGAGGAAGGGAGGACAGAAAGGAGGATAACTTCATGGAGAATCCGAATGAGCACGTGCCTCAGTTGGAATGCTTGCATAGGACTCACAAAGGCCAGAGTTCAATTCCCAACACCATATAAACTGGGGAGAGGTGGTACACACCTATAACCCAAATTCTCAGAAGGCAGAGGCAGGAAGATCAGAAGCTAAAGATCGTCCCTAGCTACATAGCAAGTGTGAAGCCAGCCTGGGCCACATGAGCTGTCCAAAGAGGATACATAAATAAACAGACAACAATAGCCTTAATGGTAGAATTCTGGAGATCAGTTCCCAGGATGAAGAAGATGGAACCAGGAGACAGAAGGAACATCTTTCATCACATGGCATTGGTGCGTTTTCCACCAGTTTCTGCCACCGCTCTGAGCCCCTGGAGTCTCCAGGGGGGTGGTGTTATCAGGAAGTGGAGGTGAGTCCATGGAGTCGGCACTTGGATGGTGGGCTTCCCACCCTGGACTTCTCAAACCCTGGCCCATCCCTGAGCCAAAAACCCAAGGGCAGGAGATGCTCACCAAGCGCCTGGAAGACCCTGAGGGGTGAAAGTAGCTGCTGTGGTGGAGCCTGCAGCCTTGCCCTGTTCCTAAGCCTCCTTTCATCCCAGGAATGTGTGTTTAAGACCAAGCCAAGGAACTTATCTTCTGCCTCCTGATGTCATGGAAAAAGGCCTCAATTTGGACTCAAAAGACCTAGATTTAAATTCTAGTCACAGGCAGTGGCTTTGACTACCAGGTTGGCACAGTGCTCTTCCTGGAAGGCCCTCTAAGGCCTGGCAAGAACCTAGTAAACAGAATTCCCACATGTACTCCTGGTCCGTGGAACTTGCTGGTTTAGCTCTGGGGCTCGACTTCAGGTCTGCTAAGCCATGGTGGGACAAGCTGGACACCCAGTGGCCCAAGATCTTCAATGGATCGATGTGGTCAGACCTCTCTCCAAAACTGTCACATTCTTAGGCAGCACACTGATGTGTATAGGTTTAACAGGACTCCCCCTGTCTGGTGCCACACTGCATAGGTAAAACTGCTTAATTTGAGGCTGTTAAAGTGGGCTGTGGTGGCACACACCGCTAATCCCAGCACTTGGGAGGCTGAGTCTGGAAGACAGTGTATTTGAGGGCAGCGTATGCAGTAAGTTAAACAAATGCCAAATAAGACCCAAATTGGAGCTCGCTAATAATACTTTGTCTGGAGCGCTTGAACCGACTTGTTATACACACTCTGACTCTACAGGCAGAGGGTACCTCTAAATGTTTGCACGTGTGCCCAACCTTTGGACATCGAAACACCGTGTTGAATTTACGAAGCTCGGGTTTGAGAACATCCCAACCAGGTCACAAAAGTAGAGCTGATGGTGTTTTAAGTCACTTTACCATTTTGTGTCGGGCCACACTCACCGCTGTCCTCAGCTTCTGTTTGGCACGCTGGACCTGCCTGGAGCACACTTGGTTTTTTTTCGTTTTGTTTTGTTGTTGTTGTTGTTGTTTTGTTTTTTTGTTGTTGTTTTCTTTTGAGAGATCAAGTAAGAACTGGAGACTTGGTGGCTCATTTTCCAAGCCATGGGTTTCCTCCTCTTCTCTGCTCCAACTGTCAAAAAAAGGGACACCAGGACAGCGGCCTCAACTTTCCTTCCCCTCTGTCCCGCACACTAGTTCCTCACATTAGGTTTGGAACAAAGTCCCCAAGAGCTAAATGATTCATAGCTCCTACCTACGGAGCACACTCTGAAGACCGGACACCTAGTCATGTCCTCTGCCCAGCTCCACCCCACCCCCATCAGAAGTCACCGCCTCACAGGCTCTCCTGCCTCACAGTACGCTTGCTGAATCTAGGCAATGGAGTCAAATACACTGCACAGGGCCCACTCAGCCCCGAATGGGCTTCATTGCCAGTCAGCCAGATGTTCTTCCCAGGATGCTTTGTGATAACTGCAACCGCAGCGCACGTGTGTGTGTGTGTGTGTGTGTGTGTGTGCGTGTGTGTGTGTGCGCGCGTGCGCGCGCACATATGCAAACACATACACACGTGCATGTACAAGCCGTCTCTGTATGGATAAACTCAATCCCCAGAGGGCCAGCATCAGGGAACACTCAAAGCTTCCCTGAGAAGTTGATCACACTAAGGTTAGGACCTGGGCGCTCAGACTGGTTCTAACCCAGATTGTCCCAGTATGTTTATCTGGCTCCAGCCAAGCCTGGCCATGGTGGAGTCTTCAGTGGCTGACAGACATGAAAAACAAGAAAAACCCAGGGTGGCTCTGGGCTCACCTTTTGCCAGGACCACATAGGTGTGCTAAGTCCCAGGTCGCACAGAGAGAGCGCTAAAGTCCTTACCACCTTCCTCACTCAGACTCTCAGCTCTGAGGGATGCTAGTCCTTGGATGCCAGAAAGAAAGGCCAGGAATTGTGGCGGGGAACCCACCCCGTTGTGGCGCCCACAGTGGCCCAGCTGTTAGGGGGAACAGGGTGAATTCTCATGAGAATTCTGATAAATGGGTTCCTCCACCCCTCCCCCCCTCAATTAAAGCGGAGGCTGTCGCAGCCCCGGTGCAGAAACCACTTCCAAGCCAGGCATGACATCAACATTTCAGTGATAAGGGGTGGACAATGGGGTGTTAGACTAATAGAAAAACAGCAGTGGATAAGGGCCGGCTCCTGATACTCAGACTGATGGGAAATACCATTGTCTGTCGGGTGTCAGCTGAGTCCCAGGGCGACAGGGATTCCAGAGGCATAGGGGGAGGGGACAGGAGGAGGGCGGAGGGCAACAGGAGGGAATCCAGTGA
Source organism: Mus pahari (assembly GCF_900095145.1). NCBI lineage: Eukaryota > Metazoa > Chordata > Mammalia > Rodentia > Muridae > Mus > Mus pahari. The sequence goes on along the minus strand of NC_034597.1, from coordinate 54,355,730 downwards.
GCAGAGAGGCCACAAGTGCTACAGAGCCAAGTCTTGCACGTTGTGGGAGACTAGAGCCGCCTGGCGCCTGGCGTATCCCTTCCCAGAAGCCTGCGGGGTGCACCGCGCCGGCAAGCCTTCATCCTGGGTCTGAGCACCTTTCTCTATACTCTTCTCAAGACACGTGTCTGACCTCCCTAACGGGTGCACCTGGCTCTTTGTGCCACAAGGTTTGTTTTATTGTTTGCAAAGCTGAGGATCAAACCCAGTGTCTCACATGTGCTGGGTAAGCACTCAACCGACTGAACTACATCCTCAAGAGCAGTTTCCTTAGAATTTGAAATGCTTGATCAAAGTAAGTTACAAACATGGTGGTTGTACTTGAAGTCAGGTAATGATTAAAAAAAAAAAAATTTAACAAGGGAAACAAAGTAATGAGTATCTTACCATCTACTACCTACCTCCCTCTGCACCCCTCAGGCTCCTCAACCCTCTCTTAGGCTCCGCCCCCTGGGAACCAGTGTTAGATCCGAGCTGCGGTTCCAGTTGTAAGGCTTTATTTCTGCTGTGTCTTTCCCTTCCAAACTGCAAACTTCCTCCCCCACATCCGTTCAAAACCATTGCGATGTTTGAATTAAATAATCATCACTGATTATTCTGAGAATAAAAAATACTTCTGTGATTTTCTTGGATCTCTGTCCTCATTTGAATCTTCTCTTTTCCTGAACACCACTTGTCTGTCTCCCTGGTGAAGACTGTAGTTTTGACTTGCTGAGGTGCCTGATTTCAGGTTGGAAATCACCTTTGCTTTGTGTGCCTGTAGGACTGAATCTGTTGCTACTCCCTAGCCTCGGCAAACCCAGCCTAGCCCCTCTTCATTTCCCAACCTTCCCATTGGGAGCTTCCATGTTGGTATCATGTTAAGTATGTCTTTCTCCTTCATCGTACTGGACAGAAACACGTGCTGTTCTGCCATGAGAAATGTTTATTATTCCTTCGCTGGTTTCTGCCTCTGCCCATGGTTTCTCCGTTACCGTTCTAGGGTTTCTAGTAGCCAGAACATTAGAAACCTAGCCAGGCACTTCAATCTTCCTGTTTCTACTTTCCTGGGAGTTTCTTCAACTTCGCCTTTATCTGGCCCTACAAATTCTACAAATTTCCCCTATTGAATTCCGGCCTTCCCTTTTCTGTATGATGCGTTCTTATACCTCTCCAGTCTTGTTAATCAAGATAATATCATATTTAAACAAACTGATTAAACATGGGTTTCTATGGTTTTTTTTTTCTTCTGCTTCTCACACTATTTGGTTACCTCTCATTTCTTTGTACCCCACTTTTTTATAGGAAAGCTTTCTTTAAAATTATTTTTAGCATCACAATATTTTCATACATACACTCTATACTTGAATCCTACTTGCCCCCCTGTTGCCAATCCCTAGAAATTAAATATCTGTGTCTTCTGTTGCCTTTGCTGAGATGGTGACCCTTTGCTTGCTGGTCAAGTTCTGGTCCACTTAGCTGCATCCTCAGCTGTAACCTCCTCTCTAGCCTTTCTATTTCTCTCCCCTCCACTGATGGACCATGAGGGGTGAAGAAAGGTTTGATAAACTGTACACATTTTACAAATGGGAGTCTTGTATATCATGTCCCATTTTTTAGCTGAACAAGAAGGAAGTATTTACATAAGTAAATGCATATGGAAAGCCACATGGTCCTCACGTTTATTTGATTGCCTCAAGCTGCACACTTTCATACATAGAACAGTTAGGAACTCTCTTGTTCCAACCATAATATGACTTCTTTATTTCAGGAAGAGGGTATTAAGGGCAGCAGGTCTCATGTAGCCCAGGCTTCTCTTGAACTCACTACATAGCTGAAGATAGCCTTGAACTTCTGATCCCCCTGCCTCTACTTTTCTAGTGCTGGAATTAAGTCATGCACTAGGTTTTAGTGGGTGCTGGGGATTGAACCTAAGGCTTTGTGCATGCTAAGCAAACACTCTGCCAACTGAGCTGGAACTTTTTGTATGGTGATGCGTCTGGCTGCTTATCAGTGCCTGTGGATGTGTTATTTGTATTAAATTAGCACTTCCTCCTTCATTAGGTTATCCAGATACCCAGAAACCAAAAGGGAAGTGTCAGTGGTGCTCCTGAGGCTGGAAGGATTCCTTCTTAGGAACTCAAGTTGACAGAAACATGAAGGTGCAAGAGCAGCCGATGTTTGGCATTGGGCTGAAGCACACTGAGTTATTTGGCTGGTCATACATACTCAGTGAGGAAGCTCAGGATGTTCTGGAACAAGCACAGTATTTGGAAAGGTTCAACTTTATGCTTGGAAGCAGGTTGTAATCACAGAGCCTGTGTATCTCTTAGCTCTTCAGGAACTCCTTCTGCAGTAACAATCAGTTGGCCTGCTTTTACACAGTGGAAACCGACTGTAGTTGGGAGCCCCTTCCCTCTTCCACTTAGGAGAGACTTAGGAGACTTAGGACATAGGGGAGAAAGAGACTAGGAGAGTGAGATAGCAGTCTCTCCAGTGCCTGTCATGGCAGCCAGAGCCTCGCCCATGTCGGCAGCTAAGCCCAGCCACTCACTTCCTCCTCTCCCAAGGCTTGTATGCCGGTGTGTTCCATTCTTTCTCTTCCTGGGCCCTTTGATTCCTTCAAAGAGCAGAGTTCTCAGGGCTGGGCCTGTAGCTCAGCTGGTCCATTGCTTGTGTGGCATGCGAGGAGCCCTGAGTTCACTGCATAAAACAGGGTGTGAAGGAGCTGGCCTCTAATCCCAGCACTCGGGAGTGGAGGCAGCAAGCTCAGAGGTTCAAAGTCAGAAGTTCAGGGTCACTCTTGGCTGCTTCGTGAGTTTGAGGCCAGCTTGGGATACAGAAGACCCTGTCTCAAAGACAAAAACAACAAGAGCAACAGCAACACCCCAAACTAAAGCAACAGCAAAGAATTCTGTGCCGTGTAGAGAAAGTGGCTTCTCTAGTTTATCTGCGCTACCCACATCTCTGCTACAAGATAGCACCCTTATCTTCTGTGTCCAGCCCCATCTCCAGCCCCGCTGTCTGTGCCTTCTTGAGGCTCTCGAGAAGAAAGCTCACGAGGAGGCGATGCCTTCAGTCCTTGACTGAAACACGACTCTGCTCTCCCCAAACTCTGAGGAACACCCTCCGGGGGATCTTTGCTGTCGAAATCCAGACTGCCAGGCATCACAGCACGGCCCTGCCTTGGTACATAGTTGGCACTTAATAAATACTATGGGATTTGTTTAACTAGACTTCAAATATGTAGCCCCTGACCGCATATGGTTTACTATCCCCCCCAAAAAAGTGGCCCGAGGACTGTTTACATAAAATCAAAGATATGTTTTCAAATACCAAGACAAAGAGATGGCTTTTAAAATAATTAATCAGCAGGAATGCTGGGTGGCCAGTCACTCAGTGGCATGCTCACCAGACATCTGCGGAACTGAGAGGATCACCCAGACAAGTGGAGGTCACCCCTTTTTCACCATGTTCATATCCACATTCCAGACACCCTGTCCTTCTCAATCCGAACAGAAAATGAAGTCATCGTCATTAGACTGAGTGGAAATTTAGTTTGCCTCCTCTTCCTTATCCAGACTGGATAATGTCCATGGATACGGTTTCTAACTGTCTTTTGTATGTCAGGCCTGACATTTGATAATGATCACATAGTGTGGCTACAGCTACTCATTCTTTCCTCACAAGAACTAGATTCTGTTGGGCATCGTGGCACATGCCTGCAACTTCAGCACCTGAAGACACTAAGGCAGGAGGACTGTGAGTTTGAGGCTAGCCTGGGCTGTGTAATGAGATGTGTATAAAACAGCAGTAATAGGAAATACCGTTCATGCAGCGAGACATTTTGTACCTACGTGAATCTAAGCATCGCTCTTCAATGATGCTTCCCTCCACGTCAGCTGGTGAGGTGCCCCTGCCTTCTGCTATCACTGTAACTTCTTCAGTCACTCTCTTACTTTGCTAGACAGTCTTCTGTGAGGTCTGAAACAATACCATTGCTTTCTCTGCTATAACCTTGGCAGAAGAGAGCAGCGATCTGGAAAGACCGCTCAGTGGGAAGAGTGGACTAGGGAGATGAGGGGTTGGGACTGGAGGACCTGCAGCCCAGCGAGACGCAGTAGTGGTTTGCACAAGGAGATAGGTTTGAGTGTAAGGTGAACAGATGTAGCAAAAGATGGAAACAGTGCTGCCCATCAAGATGGGTGGATGAAGGGAGGGTGAGACGGAGCAACCCTGTCTTCAACCTCAGTATTTCTACTCACCTTGGCCATGGTTCCTGGAATTCTGCCCTCCTAGTTGTTGTGGTAAATATTATTTGGGGGTTCCTACCCATCTTGATCATTTAGTTCCCCTCCAAAACCACAAAACCTTTATATTTATAATAAACCTTACAAGCACTAGAGCTGGGCAGATATCAACCCTCTATGTTATTTTGTCTACTTTTCTGTCAATAACCCCAAGGTCTAACTTGCCATGTTCTGTCTGGGCTGCTCACACTCCACCATGCCTGCCCCATGGCCATGCTCTCAGGATCCACCTACCCTGTGGTGTTTTCTTCTTTATTCTCTCCTCTCTCTTCTCATGGTCTCTCCTCAGACTCAGAGAGCCCTGTGGTCCAAGCCTTGCCTACCTCTCTTCTGCCCAGTCATAGGCTGTAGGCATCTTTATTCAACCAATAGTTTTAAATTAAGGAGCAAGGTTATATAACATCGTTGGTGTATGTAAGGATCTCCTCAGGGGCAACCAGATCTTAAGGGCCAGTATTTAGCATTACAATGCATAGCAACAACCAAATCTCAGTCCCCAGCAGCCAGAATTGGCAAGTGTATTGGGGCTGTGTCTGCCTGGCCCTTCAGTATCACCCTTCTCCATCTATGCCTCAGCCTCACTTCCAATGTCTGGATCTCTTTATCTCTCTCTTCTAGCTTTAGTAGTGATGACGTCAAGATCCTTGTTTTCCTCTAAGTACCTCTTTCTGAGTTAACCTCCAAATTACAGCAATACAGAAGAGTCACCTCTCACCAAACCCTTCCCATTTTCTCTAAGTCCGCCTGAGACTCCTTATACTGCCCAATGAGACTCAAAATCTCATGTTCTTACTAGTGATAACCATTGTGTCAGCCAAGACTCGGGTATGAGGAACAGAAGCCCAGAACAAATGACCCTTAGTGAGCAAAGGCAGAAATTATGGGCTCTGGAAGTATGCACAGTGTACTTGGCAACATCAAGTAGACTTTAGTGTCTCTCTCCATACCAGGCTTGCCCCACACGTTGTCAATATCACCAAAGATTCTCAAGCACTGTTAAAGAGGCTGTCAGGACCCCAGTAGTCACAGATCGTGACCCACAGAGAAGGAGAGAGCATTCTGAGTCTGCACATCACTCTGCAGGATTATGATTGGCTCTGATCAGGCCATATGCCCACAGCTCAGCCAATCCGTGTGAGGCAGGAGGGAAGAGATGAGAAATTGAAGGCAGTCTAGAGTATGAGTGTCCCTGGGACCTCAGTGGGTGACCTACCAGAACAGTGTAAAGTCAACGTGTGTGTCCCACAATGGAAGCTTGCTAGGTGCTGAAGTCATTCATGTGCCAGACACATCAGGGATAAAGTGTGGCCCTGGAGAAACAAAAGATAAGTCCAGCTTGTCTTGGACAACAGGGCTTAGTCAGTGACTTAGTTATTATATTAGTTTCTTCTCTTTTTCCTGTGACGACCGGAGTTTGATCCCTGTACAATGACTTATCTTGGTTGTCATCTTAATATACCTGGGAAGAGGGATCCTCAATTTAAAAAAAAAAAAAAAAAAAAAGCCTCCACCAGATTGGCCTGTAGGCATGTCTGATCATTTTCTTGATTTCTAATTGATGTAGGAGGGCCCAGTGCATTGTGGGTAGTACCATCCCTATGCAGGTGAGCTTGGGATGTATATGATATGGAGCTGAATGTGAGCCTGGGACCAAGTCAGCAAGCAGCATCCCTCCAAGGTCTCTGCTTCCATTTCTTCCTTTAGTTTCCTGCTTTAGTTCCCACTCTGGCTTCTCTTGAGGAGTGACTTCTTCGTACGCTAAAATAACCCTGTTCCTCAAGTGCTTCTGGGCATGCTGCTTATCACAACATCAGAGAGCATTCTAGAACACTTTGGAACCTGAAGCAAGAGCAACTCGAGGAGGGAGGGGATTAATTTGGCTCATGGTTTGATGAAACTGTCCCTGATGGTAGGGGACTCTTGGCAGCAGGGGTGTGGGGCAGCTGGTCACATGGCATCTGCAGTCAGGAAGTAAAGAGGCCAATGATGGTATTTTTGCTTTCTCCTTTTTATTCAGTCGGGTACTTTAGCATGATGAATGGTGCCACCCAGATTCAAGGTGGGTCTTTTCTGTTCAGTAAAAGCTTTCTAGAAATACCCCCATATACATATCCAGAGGTGTTTTCATGGTGACTTTAAGTCTAGTCAAGCTGACAATGAAGATTAACCATTACAGCCTTAAACTGAGTATCTGTAGTTGAGTTTAGTTGGCCATTGTGGGTACAGACAGTGTATTTTCAGAGGCCACAGAGGAAGTGACCCGAAGGCTCACCAGTGAGAGCAAGAGTCGAACAGCCCAGGAGGTGTGATAGCTACCAGGTAGTAAGTTATTCTGTACAGAAGGTAGTTGTGCACATGTGTGTGCATGTGTGTGCATGCATGTGTGTACATGAGGGTATATGTGGAAACTATAAGTAAAGTATTTTCTTCAATCACTTTTCACTGTGTGTTTGAGACAGGGTCTCTCCCTGAGCTCATAGATTCTGGTGGACTGACTGACCATCAAGGCCCAGGACCCTCCTGCCTCTGCCTCCCAAGGTTATAGTTCTTCCGGACTACAGATGCCCAGTGACCAGCTACCTCACACCCTTGCTGCCAAGAGTCCCCTACCAGGAGGGACAGTGTGAGCTAAGATGAAGCCTTCCTTTCTTGAGTTGCTTTTGCTACAGGTTCCAGGGTGTTATAGTAATGTTTTCTGTCTTAGGGTTTTATTGGTGTGTGTGTGTGTGTGTGTGTGTGTGTGTGTGTGTGTGTGTGTGTGTGGTGTGAACGTGTGAGGGTGGATGTATATGTGCCATACCACACATGTGGCAGTCAGGGCACAACTTCCAGGAGTCTGTTATCTTCTTCCATTCTGGGTTCCAGGATCAAACCCAGGTTTATCAGGCTTGCACCACAACGTGCTTTTTTGCTGGCCTACTGTGGGCATTTTTCCTACTGATACTTGAACCCCACAGGCAGCTGGATGGTGACAGTTCTTGGGTCAGATTTAGTCCATTTAGTCTATTTTTTTTTATTTTTTATTTATTTTATCTTATTATATTTTATGTATGAGTGTTCTATCTGCATGTACATCTGCCCACCAAAACAGGGCATCAGATCCAATTACAGATGGTTGTGAGCCACCATGTGAATGATGGGAATTAAACTCAGACCTCTGGAAGAACAGTCAGTGCTCTTAACCACTGAGCCATCTCTCCAGCTCCCAAGTCCAGACTATTTTCAAGGCCTCCCCTATGACTCCTGGACTATAAACTAGTTCTCCACCATAAATAGAAATGGTCCTCCAAAGGCCTAACAGGAGGACAGAGCACCGCACACAGAAGAGAAGCCACTTGGGACTGTGGAGATGGCTCAGCTAATAAAGTGTCTCCCATGTAAACATGAGGACCTGAGTTCCATCCCTAGGACCCACATAGAAACCATGTTAGGTGTTCTGTACCCATAATTTTAGGGCAGGGGAGACAGAGGCGGGGGGATCCGGGGGCTTTCTGGCCAGCCAGTACACCAGAACCTGTAAACTCAAGGTTCAGTGAGAGACTCTGTCTCAAACATCAGGTGAAGAATGATTGAAGAAAACACTAGATTTCTAGCCTCAACATACACCCACATGTGTACTCAAGTACACACATAGACACACAAACACACTCTCAGCCACCATATATGCAAAGCAACATAGCTGTCTGTGTTGGTTCATTAAAACTGGCATGCAGTTTCTAAATTAGTTCAGCTCCATAGAACACACTGTTCAGAGTAAACACTCAAATTCTAATCTGAAAGCTGGAGAATCAAGTCAGTCCATCTCCACCATCTCTCCTTTAATGGCCCTACCTCACTTGTGCTGATGTTGGTGTGTGGGTGGATCATTTATGACTGCCGTGGAAATGATGCTACCTGGCACACACAGCGTGGGGCCAGGTAATGGATTGCCCAGGGCAGAAGACAAGACAGGAAACATCTTCAATGACTCAGAGTATCCTGGGAGCAACACTGCTTGGTTGGCCCCATTCAGTAAGGTCAGAAGCATGAGGGGGATAGGGGTTGTGTTCAGGAACAAGGCACCATGTATTTATTCCACAAAGACACCACTTCAGTCCTACACAAACCAAGCCCCAGGTTCTTTATGTTGTCCAAATGAAATAGGAAGGAAGCAGAGGAACACAGCCAGAGGGTAGGGACAAGCCTGATCTAGGAACCCCAGAGAAGCCTTTGGTGAGGAGGCAGGCACCACTCTTGTCTGCATGTTGGTTCTGGAAGCCAAAAGAGCAAGAAATGGCACAGAATTGCTCCCACAGGACAGGGAGTGGGTTGGGAAGGAAGGGGGTAGGGGGAAAGGAAGGGCGAGAATAATTACCTGAGCTGGCATCCTGCCCTGGTGAGAGAGTGAGTCCTGGGAGCCCAGGGGAGAAGAAGCCAGGACGCCTTTAATGCTGCAGGTGTTAGAGTAGAAAATTTTCCATGAAGAGGGGGCTGTTCCACCCGATTAAAATAACCACTTGGGCACACTTGGCAAGCGCTTTCTGTTCACACTTTGAGGCCTGTCCTTCTGGAGGCCGGAGGATAACAGGAATTCCTTTTCTTTTCACACACTATTGAGGGAAGGGGGAGAAAGTGGTGTGGGGACAAGGGCAAGCTGGGGAGGCAGGGTTCTAAGATGACTGAAAGGGCCTTGAGCGGGGCTGGAGAGTGAAAGGCTTGCTGGGTAACAGCTAGGCTGCTAATGTTAGGAAAAAATGCAGAGAGGTGACACACAACCTTGCCCAGGATAGGGGTGGGAGCCTTGGAACCCTAGTGACAGTGTCTCTGTGGTGTCGCATCCAGGCCTAGTAAGGCTTTGAGGGAGCTGACACTCTCCTCTGTAATGCAAAAATTACTCTCTTTCTCCTACATGCAGTATGGGGAGAAGCCAAGATGCAGCCCCCTTGTTACAGCAGGTCGTGGGTCTCACTGCTTACAGCCAGCGCACATGGCACTGGAAGATCAGGTCATGCTAGGGCAGCTGGGGACAAGCAGTTGCTGAAGCCTCCGGCTTCCCCAGTCCCACCCTCACGAGTTTTCTTTTGTGTCTTCGGACCCGGATCCTGGAGGAGTCATAACCTGGACCTTCTTCACCTTAAAAGCAGCCTCTAAAAAAATGTCCTCTGGCAGTGCTGGCCGGTTCCTCGCTGCCATAAAGGATGCTTGGAAACTTACCAAAGCTGCTTGATGCCGTAGCCTTTTCTCTCCCTAAAAGTCCCAGGCATCAGCAGGGACTGCTAGGAGATAGCAGAGGAGATCTTCCCTCAGGACCTCAGGCTTCCCTGAATTCTCTCTTGTTGTCCTTGTTGGCAGTGATGGTGCTGCTGTTGTTGTTGTCCTCCTCCCTCTTCTTCTCCCTCTCCCTCTTCTCCTTCCCTTTCTCCTTCTCCTCCTCCTCCTCCTCCTCCTCCTCCTCCTTCTCCTCTCCTCTCTCTTCCTCCCTCATTCCTCCCTACACCCTCTGCTCCCACCTTTACTTTCCTAAGAACTCTTATCCAAGAGTCTACCTAGGCATTACCCAGCACCACCACCCCCCTGGGAACTTGCTAGGAAAGCAGCTATCAGGGCTGCTCGGTCCCTCTGAACAGAGCCCAGAGCCTGCATTTGTAACCTCTCCACACAGGAATCATACTAAGGAGAATGGCCTCTCTGGGCCATGCAGTTTAGAAACATGGACATCTACCACAGCCTGGCATCTCTCCCAGTGGGCAGAACTGAAGAATAATCCAGTGAGTGTCAGCATGGCACACATGAAAGGATCCAGAATACAACTGCTGGTGTCCAATTGGCTAGCTATGTCAACTGGATAGATGGATGGGTAGATGGGTGGGTGGGTGGATGGGCAGATGGGTGGATGGGTAGGTGGATGGACGGATGGGTGGGTGGGTGGGTGGGCGGATTAGAAGCACAGTTATGTGGGTAGGTGAGTAGATTGGGGGGAAAATGGATAGATAGCAGGGTGCAGACAGATAGGTAAAACAAAACAACAACAACAAACAGGTATGATAGTATATACACTTAATCCTGGCACTTGGGAAACAGAGACAAGAGGGCCATGAGTTCAAAGCCAGTGTGGGCTACTTGAATTGGAGAGGAGGGAGGGAAGGAGAGAGAAGAGAAGAGAAGAGAAGAGAAGAGAAGAGAAGAGAAGAGAAGAGAAGAGAAGAGAAGAGAAGGGAAGGGAAGAGAAGAGAAGAGAAGAGAAGAGAAGAGAAGAGAAGAGAAGAGAAGAGAAGNGAAGGGAAGGGAAGAGAAGAGAAGAGAAGAGAAGAGAAGAGAAGAGAAGAGAAGAGAAGAGAAGAGAAGAGAAGAGAAGAGAAGGGAAGAGAAGAGAAGGGAAGCCAAAGCTCTGTTTCTTTTTTTCTCCTCAAAACGCTTTCAAAGTGAGGTATATGGATGCAGCAGGTTTCCCCAAGACCTGGATTGTGGAAGAGTCATAACCTGGACCCTCTTCACTTAAAAGCGGCCCGTTCAGCATCTGGGGGTGAGAATGGATGAGCCTGACCCTATGTTGCTGCTCTGGGCAAAGGCAGGAACAGCTCCAGCATAATGATGAGGTTTGGTCCTCTCACTGACTGGCCGTGTGTGCTGAGGGGCGTCACTTCACGGCTAAGCCTGTTTCCCATTGACAAGGAGGCTGTTCCCAGCATCTCCTCTCAGGAATTCAGTGACTCCAAGGCTCCAGGGAGTAAAAGTGCCTGTGGACCCACTGTGTGCTTTCAATTCCAGCTACCTTCCTCTCTTACAGACCTACTCCCTGCCTCTCCATGTGTAAATTCAATCCCAAACTACTTTAGGTCCCATCAGAGTCAAACATCTGACATTGGAAATATGACTCTCTGCTCAAGTCTCTAGACCGGAAGCTCTAAGGCCGCTTAGGGTCCATCATGGCCACAATCATCTCTGGTTGAGAATAAGGGACACAATTGAAAACATGCTACAGAGCATGGGCCCTAACAGAAGAAAGAATGCTTAGACAGGCGAATGGGAGCTGGCCAAGGCTGGACGCAACCCCATAGGCATCTCCTGGGACTTCTGAGAAACAACCATTTCCCCTAACTCTGGGCTGTCTTCCATGTCGAGCAGCTTTCCCTTCTGTCTGTCTGATTAGTTCATTCAGTCTGGATGCTTCCCACCTCTTGCCCCGGAACTGTCTTCTGCTGCATGCCCACTTCCTTAGTCTGATGCTGCCAAAGTTAGCAGTGTGCCCTCCGCTGGGGGCCACCCCAACTTTAAGCCCTGCCTTCAAAGACCTTCCTCTGGAGTTGGTGATACTAAACCCAGACACAGATAGAGTGGGAAAGAGTGGGAAAGAGAGCTCCCTGAGCTCTGAGCTGTGACACCGGGAGCCAGAGGAGGCCCAAGGAGGAAGGGCCCCACATGGGCCACAGGGGCCTCACATGGGCTTGAGAGGCAAGAAAGCCTCCTTAAATGAGAAAGAAGTGGGCCAGGTGCTTGGAAAGAACATTCGGAGGGGCCCTGAGGGATGGAAAGAGGCTGATAAGCCGCTGCTCCGGTAGAACTGCTGCCGGAAGAGGAGGAGGAGTGTCCTATGGAGGAGTCCGGGGGGAAGGAAAGTTGGCTCGATGACAAGTGCTCAGTAACCAAGGGCCTTCAGATCAATGCCCAGGCTCTGTAAGCCATGACCTCCTTCCTCAGACCCCTCTTCTCAGGCAAGAGGCTATACCACGAACTGGCCACGGTTTCCCGGAAGACGAGGGCTGCCTCATTGATTGGCCTGTGAAAGGCCACTTGGCAGACTGGTTGCCGAGAAACGGCCCTGGAGGCCAGGGTTGGGATTAGTGAGTAACCCTGTTTGCTCTCCTTGTTGGGAGGAAAGGGGACTTTGGTCTCAGCTTATCAAACTGCCCTGGGTTTGAAAGCCCAGGAATGCAGCCTTGGGCAAATGTGCAGGTTCACAGGACACCCATTAATCAAACAGTTCCCTTCCCTCCACCCCTAATAACCTGACCCCCACTTCACACACACACACACACACACACACACACACACACCCTCCAATCCCCTTTCTTTCTTCCAGAGGTCCCAGAAAAGAGAAGCTCACCCAGCCTCTCTCTGGACCCAGTAGAGCAATCTTAAGTGGACAGTTTACCTTGAAAGCTGAGTCCTTCTGGAGTTTATTTGGTGGGCCACAAGGCAGCTTGAAGAGCAGCTAGGGCTTCCAGAAGGTGGGCAGAACCAGCAGGTTTCTCTACCTAGTCTATATCCCAAGTAGCACACTGTCTCCTCAAAATTAAAAAAAAAAAAAAAAAAAACAAGTTCTCCATAGTAACTCTTCGGAAATGTACCTTCAAGTAGGAACTCATGCCTTTCCCTGAAGTGCTATTGGCAACCAATGTCCTAATGAGTGGAAGGGAGACTTTCTCTAGGGATGTGGCCATTGTAAGGTCATGCTCCTGTAAGCCTCCTGGCGGAAACTCATTGAGTCACACACACACAAGGATGTGGAGTGATAAGGGAATGAATTGAGATGAGAAAGACTAACGGGGATGGGAGGGGCCAAGAGAAGGCGGAGGCTGGAGAGGTAGTTCAGGGCTTAAGTGCCCTGGTTGCTCTTGCAGAGGACCCAGGTTCGGTTCCCAGCACCCACATGGTGACTCAGAACCATCTGTAACTCCAGATTCAGATGATCTGACACCCTCTTTCAACCTCTGTAGGAATTGCACACATGTAGTGCAAAGACAAGTGCAGGCAAAGCACCCATACATATAAAGTAGAGCTCTTAATTTAAAAACAGAGAAGGTAATGGGGTGGGGAGGAATATAACTGAAATACATCATATATCCATATGAAAGTGCCACAATGAATACAATGAGCCCATCATCATCTACAATTAATAATAATATGCCAATAATACGCATATATTCAAGTTTCCTTGCAACCTCGTGGAATGAAAAGGTGGCATTTGTTTTCCTCTGCCGCTTGAGGAACAAAACTGAGAGTCACTGTCAACACAGAAGCCAGAACTCCAGGCTTTTCAGCGTCACAGAGAAGGGTAGATGTGATACACCTGAACTCTGGGGGAGGTGGTGGTCAGTAACAGTAAATGTGCCCTCCTCATAGTGTGTGACACAGACCTCCGTGCTCCCATCCAGAGGCACAGCTTTGAGAACCCAGGTGGGGGAGGTTCTGGCTTTCAGGGGCCAAGTGGTGTGAGCTGGCTGTGATTATGGCTACCACAGGGCTTATGTCACCTGGTGACAGGATAGAGACCAGGAAGAAGATCAAATGTTAAATCTCCCTCTTTTTTTTTTTTTTTTTTTGAGGGTTTAACTTGAACATTTTTCTTTTTTCTTTTCCTTTTCTTTTTTTTTCTTTCTTTTTTTCCCCCAAAGGATGCTTTTATTTTTTATTTTTTATTAGATATTTTCTTTATTTAAATTTCAAATGTTATCCCCTTTCCTAGTTTCCCCACTGAAAACCCCCTATCCCTTCTCACCCTCCCCCTGCTCACTGACCCATCCACTCCTGCTTCCTGGCCCTGGCATCCCCCTACACTGGGACATAGAGCCTTCACAGGACCAAGGGCCTCTCCTCCCACTGATGACCACCAAGGCCATCCTCTGCTACATATGTGGCTGGAGCCATGAGTCCCTCCATGTGTACTCTTTGGTTGGGGGTTTAGTCCCTGGGAGCTCTGGGGGTACTGGTTGGTTCATATTGGTGTTCCTCCTATGGGGCTGCAAACCCCTTCAGCTCCTTGGTCCTTTCTCTAGTTACTCCATTGGGGACCTGTGCTCAGTCCAATGGTTGGCTGAGAGCATCCACCTCTGTATTTGTCAGGCACTGGCAGAGCCTCTCAGGAGACAGCTATATCAGGCTCCTGTCAGCAAGCACTTGTTAGCATCCACAATAGTGTCTGGGTTTGGTGACTGTATATGGGATGGATCCCCAGGNGGGGCAGTCTCTGGATGGCCCTTCCTTCAGTCTCTGCTCCACACTTTGTCTCTGTAACTCCTCCCATGGGTATTTTGTTCCTCCTTCTAAGAAGAATCAAAGTATCCACACTGTGGTCTTCCTTCTTCTTTAGCTTCATGTGGTCTGTGAATTGTATCTTGGGTATCCTGAGCTTCTGGGCTAATATCCACTTATCAGTGAGTGCATATCGTGTGTGTTCTTTTATGATTGGGTTACCTCACTCAGGATGATGTTTTCTAGTTCTATCCATTTGCCTAAGAATTTCGTAAATTCATTGTTTTTAATAGCTGAGGAGTACAAATCTCCCTCTTCTAAAACACTGCATTCCACCCTGTGCACAACATTCGAATGTTCCATGAAAAGGAAAACCTCACTCAGCAGAAGTGCCGACTGACTGGGAGGGACGTCCAACCATTGGTGAGCTGTCAGAGCCGAGCCAGGAGCTACATGTAGAGGAAAGCCTGGCCAGGTGTCAACTCTACCCCCTGCCTCCTGCCAGGTGGCCACAGGATCAACTCCAGCACCTGCCTCCTCCTCCACAAGTCACCACAGCAAGGCCTTCTGAACCCTGGCTACGACACTGGATGTCCCTGAACTCTCTCTCTACCTGTATGGTGATGCCCACTCTTGCCCAAGTCAAGGAGTCACATGGCTCCCCTTTGTACATCCTTTCCCTAAGTCTGAAGTGCTTTGAGGATGTGACCCCCATCTGAGTAACCTTCTCCACCAGATGTGTCCCTTCCCCAAGCCCAGCACCCTACCTGTGGCCCACTAACATCTTCCCGTTATCTTCCTTCACTACCTCATCAACTATTGTGGCCAGCCACACAGCAGTCCTTAGCTCTCAGCCAGTCTCTCCATGAGTATTTACTAAATGTAGGGTGCCAGCTTTTTAAAGTCAGAGTTGAAGAAACAGCATCAGTTAAGGCTACTTGTTCTACCATCTTGAGAACTGGAGTTTAGATCTCCCGGCAACAATACAGCAAGCTAAGTAGCCCCAGAGATACCTATAAGCCCATCTCTGATGGGAGTTGAAACAGGAAGAGCTCTGGGGCTTACAGACTTTCAGCCTAAGCAAGAGAGACCCAGCCTCAAAGGAATAGGCAGAGGTAAGAGGGAATACCTGACATCATCTTCTGGAGTTTGTATGCAGGCGCACACACACACACACACACACACACACACACACACATTCACAGATGTGTGCATACACAAGTAAATAACACATATTTTTAAAGAATAAACACTGTCATGTGGGAAAAGTTTTTCAGTCCTGACCTGGGTGGCTCAATAGTCAGGAAAGCAACAGAGGCAGGAACCAGGAGAATGCCAAGTCCCCTCATCACCTTCTTCTCTGAACAGGATACCCAAAGGGGGGGGTGCAGAGGGATTGCTTGATGATCTGACCCCTAGATTTCTAGCTCCAAACTTTGAGAATTAGTTCATACACACAAACACAGCATGTGTGTTTTAGTCAGAGCCACTAGCCTTGGACCTCATATGACTGAGCTGGGCTGAGCTGCGTTAAGCCCTAAGAAACCCATGGCCATTTTATAAAGACCTGCTGTACTTTTCTTGGAAGACTAAATGGGGGGGAGTTTGGCCAGCAGCCAGCAGGTCTTCAGGGAGAGCCGGGCTCTTCTCTACCTTGACTCTGCAAGGTCAGCACTCTGCTCGAAGCCTCCTCCTAGAGAGCTGAGCCCTGCTTCCCACCGAAGGACACAGGCCCAGAGGCCAGGAGCTGAGTGCGGGGATGGGGTCTTGGCATCAGAGCCAGCCCAGGTGCAGCAGGGAGGAGAGGTGACCTCAGCAGCCAGCACAGCTCCTTGGCCCCGGTGGGCCATCCTCCCTGACAACAAGGTCACTGTTATCTGCTTCGTGAGCATGCTCACAGGGCCTGGACACCCTCCAAATATGCGCAGGGAGTTTTAGCCTAGCCCAAAACTAAAAGGCCTCCTACGCCTAACATTTTCCAAATGCTATAGACTCTAAGCAAGGACAAGAAGAATAAAGGCACTTCGGAGGTACTTCTACAGCCACCACTGTGGCTGTGACCACTAAGCGTGTGCACGTGCATGTCAATGTGTGTGTGACAGTGTCTGAGTGAGTCAGCAAGTGTATGTGCCATGCATGTGTGTGTTGGTGTGTATATATACGTGTGTGTGTGTGTGTGTGAGTGTGTGTATCGATGTGTCTGTGAACATGTGGCAATGTCTGTATGCATATGTCACTACATACATACATTGGTCTGTGTGCCAGTGGGTCAGTCTGTGTATGTGTGTATCTGTGTCCGTGTGGTGGGAAGGATGTAGAGAGCCTAAGTTCATCGTTGTGAGAATGAGGACATGTGCCTATAATTGCTGTATTTGGGAGGAGGATGAAGAAGGAGCAGACATTCAAGGACATTCAGTTTCATAGCAATCTCAAGGTCAGCCTGGGATACAGGAGACTCTATCAGTTTAATTAAACTACAAATGTTAAAGCCTGGCATAGCGGCCCACACCTATCCTCCCAGCACTTAAGGGTCTGAGGATCCAACAGCCTGCGTCTGGAACCAGCCCAGAGGCTTCAAGTCCCACTTGAAGACTTCTTTCCATTGGTCCTCCATCTTAGCCAGAATCTGGGGTGGGGGTTTTTTGGTTTTGTTTTGCTCTTTTTAAGATTATAATTATATTATTTTCCCCCTTCGTTTTCCTCAATCCAAACCTTCCTTCCTCTTTTAAATCCATGTCCTCTTTTTTTTTTTTATTAATATTTGTTACATGTATATGGAACCTGCGCAGTCTGTATGATGTTAGCTCGTCTGTGCGTGTGCGCAGGGCTGATCATTTGGTATTGGATAACCAATTGGTGTTCTCTTCCCTGGGGAAGACTGTTTCTCTCACTCTGCCTGTAGTTCTGTATGCAGGGTTGAAGCCCTACAGGTTTTCCTCAACCCACCTTGGCCTGTCTGTTGTTGTCCTTGTTCAGTTACTGCTTAGGTAGCCGTGCTGCTGAGACTTTATGGGTGTAGATTTTGACATTACTAGGAGACCCGGCCTCTGCAAACTCCCTGATGTCTTAACAAACATCCCACCCCCTTTTATCCAGTGTTTCCTGAACCTTAGGTGTGTGAGTTGTTTTGTAACTGTATCCTTGGGATACACTTGTGCGTTCCCGCGTGCGCAGAAACACCTTGGACTGGGTTCGTACTGAAGAGCTTGAACATCCTGAAAGAGAATAGGCTGCGAAAGGAAAATGAATGCCCTGTCGATTCGCTGATCAGAGCACTCGTGTTTTAATAATCGGACTTGCTTAAGTACAAGGAAAAATTCCCAGCCTGCCCTTGAGCTTCATTGTGGTTTTCTTTCTTTTTTGTTTGACTATTTATTTATTTTATTTACTTTTTTGATATTCTGAGACGGGGTTTCTTTCTCTGGCTGTCCTGGAACTCACTCAGTCTGTAGGTCAGGCTGCCCTCAAACTCAGAGCTCTGCTTGCCTTTGCTGGGACTAAAGGCGTGTGTTACCACACCCGGCTCTTGACTGTGGGTTTCTGAGTGTAGCAGCTTATGCTTGTCATCCTAGCACTGAGGAGGATGAGGCAGAAAGAGGGGGAGTTTAAGGTTCTACCGTGAGACCCTAGGTCAACAAATAAAAACAACTACAACACTACAAAAAAAAGGTATCCAACCCCCAAAATGTCTACTTTGACTCAGAAATACCTCAGTTGGGTGGGAGAGAAAATTGGGCGGTAAAAAGCACAGTGACCTGGATCAATATTATTGGGGTGTCATGTCTTTTGCCGATATAGAGAAAGACGTTCCAAAGGGCTGAGCTTGAAGGAGCAGGGGTTGGGGGGGGCAGGACACAGAGTTGCTCAGATGCTGGAGAGGGAAACAGGCTGAGGAACAGCAGGCGCTCAAGGTGGGAGAGTCACTATACTCCGAACCAATCTGTGGGATCTTCTGGAAGGAAGGACACAGGCTTGGCTTCGAGGACAAACATGGGGCTGGGTTAACAGTTTTGGCGTGTCAACTGCTTGGCTCCAATATTTTAACTTGAGTTTTTTTTTTCACCCCATTGCTTTCGTCTCTCTGCCCCTCTCCTTTTCCTGAGACGGAGTACCCAGGCTGGGAGACTGACACAAGGGCACCACTCTTTTCCTCCTTCTAAGCCAAATGACATTGGCAAATGACACCTGTGACCTCCCTCCTGTTCTCCAATTTATGGTGCTGTTTGGGGGCTCTGACTCCTTGGATCTTTAGAACAGAATGCCAGGAATCTCTATGTTGTTCTTAAAACTCTACCCAGCAGCTTCTGGCCACCACACTCTGCACCCTTCCTCTGTCTACTGACTCGGGCCACTCTGTCACCATCAGTCCATAGCTCTTTTCTATGTATGACTTGGTGACACCAGTGATTCTCAGAATGACAGTTGCTATTTATCTTCTGGCAACATGTGTGCTTTTCATATGTTCCCCAGAGATCAGACATACATACCTGAGCACCCAAGCAGAACACTTAACGTAAACCTGCCCAACCCCAGTGAGGGAGCTGTAATGAAGGCGCTTCAGACACCACACATAAGACATTTCTAAGAATAAGTCCCGGCCATCCCAGTCTCTTTCTCATATTCCGTTCCCTCCCTTTAACAATAGGCACAAGCATCCGTCTAGTGATCTGCGTCAGACATCCACAGATGGTCTTTATGTCCTCCCTCACCACCCACCCACTCCCCCAAAAAAAGACAATAGGGTCTCCCTATTTCAGGTCCACCCATTCCTTTCTACTGCCCAGACCCCAGCTTCATCAGTTCTGAACTAGCCTCCTAACTGGATGGTTCACCTCCCTACATCCTACCCTCCTTGGCCCAGTACACCAACACGAGCCCCTTAACACATAGACCTGACCTGGCTTGTGTTCTTCTTGACATCTCTCAGTAAGTCCCTACTACTCTCCAACTAAAATCCAAGTCCACTCAGAGAACACTCTGCTTCCCTAAGGCCACTCTTCTGCCTCTAGCCTTCGTCATTCATACTCTCCCACACTTGAACCCTGCTCATCATGGCTTGCTTGCCCTGCTGAGACCATCCTGCTGTGTTCTGCACTCATGCCTCTACCTGGGTCTTTTCTCTGCCTGGGATGTACATCTCGCCTTCTTTGGCTGGTATAACGCCCATCGGTTCTTCAAGATTATCTCAGGAGACATGTCCTTGAAACTCTGACTTCAGACTAAAGTAAGGGGCCCCTGCTTCTCTGCCCCCCAGAGCTCCACATCCTCCATTGAAAGGAAGAGCAGACATGGACACAGCAGTAAGATGAAAGGCACCATGGGGGAAACAGTCAGAGGAACCCAGACAGCAAGACCTGGAGATTGCCTAGGACCATTGACTCTCATCTTGAGCAAATCCATATTGCCAGGTGACACGCACGGCCACAGACTGAAGCCTGGAGTTGAGACGTTTGTAGAAACTGGAATGCGGAGTGGTGGTGGAGGTTCTGTGAAATGATCAGATGTGTGTGGATATTGTGATGCAATTCTGACTCTGTGGGAAGAGAGTTGTCAGAGGTACCTTTGGAAGCAGTGATGCTGTGTTCTGCACTTCTCTTCAAAGTGCTTTAGTGTAGAAGACACAGTGGTTTGGAGGACATAGGCTATTATGAGAACCTGCAAGTTAGGGTCACTGAAGTGACAGCAGTTCTCTTCTGAGGGTGATGGCAGCTGCTGAGCTCCTGCTGATAGAAAAGTGGAGAGTCACATCAAGGTGTCTATGGCTTGTGTTCAAGTCCTTTGGGACTTTGTCACATGATTGGTTATTTCTGGCTTAGTGGAGGCTGCATGCCAAGTCACAACCATTTGAATGGCAAAAAGAGACCCCTGGCAATACTTACCATCCCTTCAAATACTCCAAGTTCAGCATCATCTTCTTAGAATCTCTTGAAAAAAAAACAAAAACAAAAACAAACAAACAAACAAAAACTTCAGCCTTTGTGTTCCAGGGAGTCATCCAACACATATACTATCTTAGCTATTTTTTTCTTTCTATTATTGTGATCCAGCAGCATGACCAAGGTAACTCCCAGAAGAAGGAATTTGTTTTGGCTTACTGTTCTAGGATGCTGAATCCCTCAAGGCGAGGGAGCACGGCAGCAAGCAGCAGGCATGGCCGCCAGAGCAGAAAGAGGACTCACATCTAGAACCACAAGCCGGAAGCAGAGGGAAGCCTGCCCACAGTAATCACTTCCTCCAGCAAGCCCACACCTCCTCAGCCTACCCAAACATCACCACCAACTAGGGACCAAGTGTTCAAATAGCTGAGCCGATGGGGGCAACATTCTTGCTCAAACCACCATAAGTACCCAGCACCTTGATATTGACACTGGAGGTTTTGTGGATACTCCAAATTGCAGTTTTTCCAACAGGAAGACTGATTCCCTGTGGCCCCAGCTAGGAATAGTGAATTGGTCCCTAGACAGCTACACCACCAGGATGGTCCTCACATAAATGAGATAAGCCCCCGAGGAAAGGAATACACACACATGATGGAAACCAGTATGAGCACTTCTAATTGGCTCTAACATTCTTACTTCATAGGACAGAAATGTGAGCCCTGAGGTAGAAATAGGTTGGCCACTCCCACACGTTAACTATGGGATGGAACCAGAGCTGTGTTCCTATCCACACTCCTGGGTCTGGTCAGCATCCTGACTGCTCACAAAACTGTCTAGTTTACACACTTAAACAGAATCACCCAAGACACTGGGCCCTGCTCTGCCTTTGTGAGACAGGGTGACTCTCTCTGTCAGTCTCCTCATCTGCTACGCGAGGGTGGTGATTAAGTTCACAATCGTGAAAGGAAGGCCTATGGGGATGCCTGCCCTTAGAGATCCACAACTTAGTCCTAAGAATCGGTAGCATCTCCATGACTGCCACCAATACAGTAATGCCACAGGCAGAAGAAAGTTAAGGCCATAATGCAATAGCAGCATTCAGTAAATGATCGTCTTCAGTCAGACCTCTCCAATGGAAGCAGCAAACAAGGCAAAGACGCCGTGCACCTGTCTCCTCCCGAGACTGGCTCCAGTATGTGTTCAGCAGCTGTCCTTGCTTGGTGTTGGCAGTATCCACCAGCTCCACTCCATTTCAGTTTGGACAGCTTCCTTTCCGACTTCTTCAGGCTCACTCCTTTTTCCCTGCAGTGTCTAAGCTGTGATTTATCCCACCCAGTCTTTCACGTGACAAATGATTTGTTAGCTCGTTCCTCCATCTCACATGGGATTTGGGGGACTTTTTAAATCTTTCCCTGAATTTATCTAGTGTTCCTGCTTTTTCTTTGCCTTCTTTGCATGTGGAAAGTATAGCAGCAGTTGTGGTTGTGGTGTGGATCCTAACCGCGGCGGCGTTTCTGGACTTGTGTCTGCTTATCATGCGTTCTAGTTTCCTGCTTCTTTGGATATGTGCTGGTTGTCTTGTTTCCTTTACCCTACGGTGCCCATGGAGGCCAGAAGAAGGGATGGGATGCCCTGGAACTGGAGTCACACATGATTGTGAGCTGCCACCTAGGTGCTGGGAACTGAACTCAGTCCCTCTGCAAGAGCAGCAAGTGCTCTTAACCACTGAGCCGTCTCTTCAGCCCCTTTTAATTACTTTTTATGGACTTATTTTCTGTGTGTGGATATTTTCTCTCTGTGTGTACCTATATGTGACTGCGCTTCCCCCACTTCGTGTGTGTGTGTGTGTGTGTGTGTGTGTGTGTGTGCATGTGGAGGTCAGAGGTTGACATCCAGTGTCTTTCTCAATCACCTTTCTACTTTGCTTATTTTTATTTAATTCTTTTATGTGTATTGGTGTTTTTCTGCATGTCTGTCTATGTTCCACATGCATGACTGATGCCTGTAGAATTCCGAAGAGGGAGTTGGATCCCTGGAACTGTAGTTACAGACAGTTGTGAGTCACCACTTGGGTGCTGGGAAGGACCCAGGACCTCTGGAAGAGCAGCCAGTGCTCTTAACTGCTGAGCCATCTCTCTAGCCTCTCCACCTTATTTTTGAGATAAGGTCTGTCACTGAACTTGGAGCTCAGTAAGTGCCAGACTAGGTGGCCAGCAAGCTCCTGTCTCCACCTCCCCAGCATTAGACATACAGCACCACACCTGATATTACATAGGAGTTGAGGATGTGAAGTTGGATCCTAAAGAGCCATCTTCTCTCTTTTTGATTGTGGGGTAATTGTTTTGTTTTGTTTTGTTTTGTTTGCTTTTTCATTGGTTCATTGCTTGGCTGATTGTGGTACAGGGCTTGCTATACTCCTCGGATGGGTTTTGAACTCATAATCCTCTCATCTCAGCCTCTTAAGTCCTGCAATTAGAGGTGTGCCCCATCCCAACTTTGTACTCTTGGTTGTTAATTGGCTGTGCGAGTTTTGCCTTTTGGGATTCTGTGTCTTTTATTGCTCTGGAACTTTTATTCTGGGGACCAGATGAGTGACAGAAAAGCAACCTATTCCTTTTAAGTCTTGAATGAGACCCACTGGGACCAGAGCAGCCTCAAGTGCAGGGCAAAATGAACTCATCCCCACGACCAAAGCCATGACTTCCGCGGGGAAGTGCTCAGAGGAACTACTCTCAATCTGTGAGGCCTCTGACAATGCCCAAGTCTGTCAAAGGGCTGAGACCCAGGCAGCTCCTTGCACAAATGTGTCCCTCTGGTCTCTGCTAGAGAACAGAGGAGAGCCTGATGGCTCTGCAGAGCTCTCTGGGTAGCTCTCCTCACCTACGCTCTGCTTTGAGCTCTGGCTACCTTGACCCTGGGAAATTCCCAAGCCATCTCCTCCATGTGCCTCTCCGCCAGGCTCCCCGTGGGCTGCCCTACTGCAGATGCCCAAGAACTCCCAAGTCAACAGGGCCTCTCCAAAGCCCCTGTCCTATATTGCCTGCTGCTTCTTGTCTAAAAGCCTGTTAATGTGCTCATACTGGTTTTCATTTGCTTAATGAGAGAGTAAACTTGGTCCTTGCTATTCCATTGCATCCGGCGATGGAGAATGGTCCTGCTCAAACTTTAGGGCAACACTGTTTGTGCTGGCTATGCTTGGGCCTAAGAGGATTGGGTAGCTGCTATCACTTAACTGTTTCAAGGAATCTGAACCCAAAGTCACCTCAGCAGAAGGCAGTGCACAGATGGGTTTGGGGACTGATCCAAATGAGAGTATTTGAGCTCTGAGTAGCGCTAATCCATTAGACATCGTCTTCACTGCACCAGAGAGGAACCAGGGCTAACAAAATGGCTCAGTAGGAAAAGGGGATTGGTGCCAAGTCTGAGGACCTGAGTTCAATTCCTAGGATTCACATGGTAAAAGGAAAAAAATAATTCCGGCAAGTTGTACACATGCGTGCGCACGCGCACGCGCACACACACACACACACACAAAATCAATCAATCAATCAATAAACAAATGTTTTAATAAGAGAAGAACAAAATCCCTACCCTCAGAACAGTGGGTGTCCAACAGTGATAAGGATAAGAAGGCTGTCTTTACCTGTTAACACTGAACACAGAGCTGGAGAGCCAGCTCAACAATCAAGAATGTGCTCCACTTGTCCTGAAGACCCAAGTTCAGTTCCCAGCCCTCGTGTCTACCTTGCAACTCCAGATCCAGGTCATCCTACCCTGGCTATCCAGGTCTTCTGGCCTCTGTGGGCACCCACACAAGGTCTGTCACTGAACTTGACACATATCCATACAGACATGAACATACCAGTAAATAAAAATAAATCTAAATCTAAATAAAATAAAATAAAACTGCATATAAAGCTAGGCATGATGATGAATGCATGAAATCATAGCACCTAGGAGTTTGAGGTAAGCAGGTAGAGAATTCCATGCTAAAACAAACAATGTGTTGCAGAACTGTGGTAAAGGTTGCTGGGAAAGGTCTGTGGAAAGGGACCATCAGGTCTGCACACAGTAGGTGTTCAATGGATACATTCAGATGTTTGCTTCTTGGTCTGGGCTTCAGAGTCAGCCACACACACCCTCCCCTCCCCCACCAGTCACCCCTTTCCGTTCAGGAGCTCACAGCCCTGGTTTCTGGGGCTCTCTGAGCCTAGTCAGCTTTACAGCTAATATCCCTCCACCTGCGGGTGTGAGGAGGGGCGCAGTTCGCAGAGGTGTAACATTTGACAAGCTCCATTTAGTTTGGCGGCACTGCAGGGTTTAAATTATTCAAAGACAGATTGCTCCCTCCAGTACAGCCCCGCCCCCAAAGGATTTCTGCTCTACTGAGTCTGCTAGCAGCTCACTAGAGGGAGGAGGGATGGAATCAGCAGGCAGCTTCTCGCTGTAAGGCTGAAATCAGTCCCAGCCCTTCCTTCTTCTCCGCCCATCACACCCCATTATTCCCTGCTAATTGCAAGCGTGGTATTCTGGTTAGCATTTTGGGAACAATGGCAGCTTTGATTGCTGGAAAGGTGTACCCCTCTCCCACCTTATTACTCCTACCCCCAGCCCCAAGCCCCAAACCCCCAACCCCATGCCACTTCCACTGTCCCCAGATGACTCTGCCTGTCTGGGATTCTGAGAGTCTCACTTGGGAAGCTAAGCTATGGGGTGGGAAGAAATCTGAAAATCTGAAGAGTGAGTGAGTGTGTGTGTGTGTGTGTGTGTGTTTGTGTGTGTGTGTGTGTGTGTGTGCGTGTGTGTGTGTGTGTGTGTTGGGTCTTTTTGTTTTGTTTTTCAGTTTTAAAGGCAAGGTCTCATGTAGCTCAGGCTGGCCTCAGATTCACTATGGAGCTTAAGGCCAAGGTTGGCATTGAAAGCTTTACCTTCTAGCCCCAAGTTCATGAGTGTTGGTGGCATCGACATGCCCCACTAGGCCTGGTCTTGTCACTCTGAAGGGACAACGGGAACAGGGGCAGCTAGAGAGAATGGAGTCTTGTCTTTAATTGGTATCCGAAAGCTTTGGCCTAGAAATCCAGCATGGTGGTACAGGCCTGTCATCTTGGTGCAGACTAAGGCATGAAGATCACCAACAGTTTAAGGACAGACTACGCTACGTGGTGAGACTGTCTCAAGCAAACAGGATCAAAGCAGATACAGCTGTTTGGCAAGGCCATCTGTCACACTGCCTAGGTTGTGCTCAATCTTGACACATACACCCCCTCCTCCCCTAAATGAGGATGAGACACCCTCACCTGGACCTAGCCTCTCCACTCCCTCATCTGGGCAGTCAGCGCATAAGACAATCAATTTCAATGGCTGGTGTGCAGCTGAAGAAACCCTCTCCCAGGGACCCTTTGCCATCCCTATAATCTATTAGCCTGGTGTTCGCTCAGGACAAATAAAACGAATTGGCTGATGGGAGATGGTTCCATAGCTAGGAATGCTCACATGGGTAGGAACGGTCAAGTCCCGTGAAAGGCCAGGCTGAGTCATATGCCTATGACCCCAGCATTATAGAGTGTGGAGGCAGCCTCGTGTCTAGGTATTGCTGGCTGCC
Organism: Mus pahari; assembly: GCF_900095145.1. Lineage (NCBI taxonomy): Eukaryota > Metazoa > Chordata > Mammalia > Rodentia > Muridae > Mus > Mus pahari. The sequence goes on along the minus strand of NC_034597.1, from coordinate 54,329,970 downwards.
AGCCTAGATCCAGCTTCAGTGAGAGGCCCTGTTCCAAGGGAACAGATAGTGAGAGGACCCAATGTTTAAATCTGGCACAGTCTGTGTGGTATGTGTGTCCTGCCCCCACCCCCAAAACGCACTACATACCCCCACACAAAACAGAATACTTACGGTAAGATACTTCAGATTGAAATACCTAACATCATTTCCTCTGGTCTTTGACAGGCAAAGGTTGTTGACTCCAGCACTGGAATTTGAATTTAGAAGGGACCAAAGGCAGAGAGGCTCTGAAGACAATGCACGAGCCTGCACGAGTCTACAGCCTGGCCCAGAAGACCGATGTCAGTCACATCTCTGATAGTACAGCACCTCTGTGTCCTGACTTCTATCACTGCTCTAGGCAGCTGCAAGGAAGCCACTCACTGGAGGACCTGAGAACAGGAGACCTCCTTGGACAGCCTTTGTAACCTTGGAAACCTGCAACCACTTTGCAATAGATGCAGAAGCCCGAAGTACATGCAGCTTTAGTGTGAGGAGGGGTCCATGGCAGAAGAACTTGGGGTAAATAAAGTCACCTTCCCAGGGAGCCTAAAGGTGAGGCAGGCATCAGACAGTACCTGAGAGCTCAGATTTCTGGCAGGGATATGGAGTGAGGAAGCAGATGGGGGGACAAATGGCAAAAGACAGTTCACGAGAATTTTTACCCATCTAGCCTAAGGCTCCAGTGAACTTTTTAACCTTATGAAATACAGATGTTGTTAAACAGTTTCCCGTTTGAGCCACACTAGATGTCAGGAGGCTTCATGGAATTAGCCCACACAAACTCAGGAGCAGCAACAAGACTGGTTCTTGACTCTGGCTGACCCAAGCTATGCCATGGAGTCTCTGCCCTGCCATGGGGCAGAACAGCCCCCTGGAACTGGAATGCCCTCTCCCACATGCACTATGGGCATGAGCTGTGCATTGCTTCCTTGCAGGGGAGGTGACTCCATCAATTCCTAGGGGACCATGCCACCCACAGTAACACTAGAGAGAACCCTGCTGAAATTAGCCCATCAGAACCCAATAATGTCCAGTCACAGCTCTGCCCTGTTGGCTTTCTCCAGACCCCGAGAAGGCCCACTGGCTGTGTCTTCAGTGACATCATTCACAGGCTGGTCTTCCTTAGTGTATCTGCTATAGTTCTATTGCTGTGAAGAGACATTATGTCCAAGACAACTCTTTTTTTTTTTTAAAGGATTTATTTATTTATTATACGTAAGTACACTGTAGCTGCCTTCAGACACTCCAGAAGAGGGCATCAGATCTCATTATGGATGATTTTGAGCCACCATGTTGTTGCTGGGATTTGAACTCAGGACCTCTGGAAGAGCAGCCAGTGCTCTTAACCACTGAGCCATCTCTCCAGCCCCCAAGGCAACTCTACAAGAGAGAGAGAGAGAGAGAGAGAGAGAGAGAGAGAGAGAGAGAGAGAGAAAGAAAGAAAGAAAGAAAGAAAGAAAGAAAGAAAGAAAGAAAGAAAGAAAGAAAGCATCTAATCGGAGACTGACAGTTTTAGAGGATTAGTCTGTGGTCATTATGGTGGAGAACAGGCAGGCATGGTGCTGGAGCAGTTAGCTGAGAGCTTTATATCAAGCAGCAAGCATAGAGATAGAGGTAGAGACAGAGATATGTAGAAAGAAGGGGAGAAAGGGGAAGAGAGACTGGGTTAATCCAGTGACACACCTCCTACAACAAGACCACACCTACACTAATGGGGTCACGCCCAGTAATTCTTCCCAAACAGTTCCACTAACTGGGAACCAAACATTCAAATATACGAACCTAAGGGGACCATTCTTGCTCAAATCACTATGCATAGTAACCAATGACCACCAGGAAGGTCTTGCCCAAGGAAGAAATGTCTCCAAGCAAGAGACCATGTGAGTGGATACCTGTAACCGGTCAGATAATGTGACTGTAAACCTGTACCCCACAGACCCAAGTTCCAGAGGAGTTACTGACCAGGGCCACCCATACACTAACAGGAAGGCCTCCCTACCTCCTTCCCGTGGGTGTTTGTTCTGTTACTGTTCTAGAGTGAGGACTTTCTTGCCTTCCCTTACAATCATGATAAGGATTATAATCCTGAAAATAGAAAATTGCATACTTCAACTGGTATGTGTGAGAGAGGGGGGAGAGGCGGGGAGGGAGATAGAGGGGGCCATGTTCACTCTTGTGTGCACACAGGTGTGCAGGACAGAAGACAACCTTGGATGATGTTCCTCAGGGGCTGTCCATCTTTTTTTTTTTTTTTTGACAGTCTTTACACCACTGGCCTGACACTCCTAGAAGGCTAGGCTGACTAATCAGCTAACCCCAGGGGCTGCCCAGCCTCTGCAGCACTAGAATTACAACCACAGCCTTTTCTACATGGATTCTGATATATCAAACTCGGCCTCTCATGCTCTAAGAGAGGCAAGCATGATGACCGAGCTATTCTAATCCCACTGCAACTTTTACAGAACACTACTAAGTATCATCCAACCTTGCTACATCTAGTCACTCCCCAGCCAGCATGGAGTACAATAGGAACTGGATAGTTGTACAACCAAGGTGAGCGCAAAGACTTCCCTTCTGCATGACCAAACTTGCCTTTAGCACCGGACTAGAACCCACCCAACACCTCTGCCTTTCCTTCACTCAGTTTAAACATGCTGCATGATTGACAGCCTAACCCCTTCCCTCTCCATTTTCTCTTACTCAGATAGGATGAGAATTGTATATTTCTCAATAATTGTATAGTATATTAGTGTACATAATAAAACAGACATATATTATGCCATCTTACCTGGGCTCTTTGGAGAACTGGACTCACCCAAGAAGCTTTGGAAGAGGCCACTCTGATTCATTGCTCTTCCCAAGATGCTCCAAGCCAAGCTAGTTCTGAGGCGTTTGATTCTGAAATATAAGGAGACTAGAGAGAAGTGCCCTATCTCCACCCCACCCAGCAAGGATGCTGAAGATGTGGGTCCCCAGAGAAGGGTGATAGTGGAAGTTTAGGTCTGTCGCCAAGAGGGGTCCTGAGAATAGCTCCAGGTATGGGACCCATTTCCTTCCCCCACAGAGAAGATGCCCAATGGTTCTGCAAGAACTATCAAAGATAGCAAAAGCCAGGTAAGCACGGGGTGCTTGGAGCTCTGGGAGCCATCCCATTGTGTCAAGGGTTAGGAAATGGGATCCAGAGGCTTAGAGCCAGCAAGCTAAGAGCTGGTATCAGAATATGTCTGGCATCAGCATGACTGTGAGCTGGACATGGTCCCATGACTCGTCTAATCAAGAAGGTATTCCTTGGGCTCCTGAGCTCAGGAGGCATTTGTTTTAAAGCTCTCAAATGAGGAAATCAGATTGTCTTGTGTAAAGTAACTCTTTTCACATTTTCAGTGTGACTCAGAGTAAGAAGTGTATCTTTAACCACAGCTGGTATACACACACCTGGGTGCTTAAGATACAGGAAGCAGAATTCTCACAAGGAGGCTTATCCTAATGACATGCAATGTGTTCCATTTCTCTGCCTGTCTCTTCTCTACCTCTGTCTTTGTTGAAAAGAAAAATCTGCCTTTGTCATTGGACAAGCACAGTATGTATTTCTCAAGTGTACATAATAAATCAGACATATATTATGCCATCTTACCTGGGCTCTTTGGAGAATTGGACTCATCCAAGAAGCTTTGGAAGAGGCCACTCTGATTCATTGCCCTTCCCAAGATGCTCTGAGCCAAGCTTGATCTGAGGTGTTTGATCCTAAAAATATAAGGAGAATAGAGAGACATGCTGGAGATGTGGGTCCCCAGAGAAGGGTAATAGTGGGAGGGTAGGGTCATCTCCCAGAAAGGTCCTGAGGATAGGGCTTCTGGCTTCAAGGAGTGCTGATGTCCTAAAGGGACCTCAGAAGAGATAGCACATTACTAATGAATGCAATTACTAATTACTAATTACTCGCCAACTTGCCTTTCTGGGATGTGACCCCAAGCAGTCTTCTTACCTCCTTGGGTCACTCTACTGCATTCCAGTATCCAGACTCCAAGCCAGTGGACACACTTAGCTCAGATGCCGCCCAATATCAACTTCTGTTAAGAGTAATATATACATGTATTATAGCACTAACACCTCCCAGAGCCCCCAGGCAAACATAGAAAAGGTATCCTTTGTTACCCGAAAGGAGAAGCAAGACCAGGTAAGATGGCTCAGTCAGGAAAGGGCTTGACATAAAGCATGAGGACCTAAATTCAGATCCCAGCATCCACGTAGAAGCCAGACAAAGTGGTATGTGCCAGTAATCCCAGTGCTCGGGAGGGAGAGATGCCTGGGGCTTGCTGGCCAGTTTATCTTACCGAATCAATGGGAGGCAGATTCATCAAGAAAGTCTGTCCTAAAAAGTAAAGTAGAGAAGCAATTGAAAAGGATTCCACACACTGACCTCTGGCTTCTGTAAAATCACACAGGGAGAGGGCAGAAGGGGAGGAAAGAGAAGTAAAAGGGGAGGGAGGGGAAGGGAGGGGAGGGAGGAGAAGGGAGAGGAGGGGATCAAGGAGAGGGGAGAAGGGAAGGAGAGGGGAGGGGGAAGTGGGGAGAAAGGAAGGAGTGGGAAGGGAGGGGAAGGGAAGGGAAATGAAGGGAAGGGAACAACAGAGAAGGGGAAAGGGAGAGAAGGGAGGAGAGGGGAGGGAGGGGAGGGAGGAGAAAAGAGAAGTGAAAGGGAAGAGGGGAAGGGAGGCAGGAGTGAGGAGAAAGGGAAGGAGGGGAGAGAAGGGAAGGGAAGGGAGGAGAGGAACAATCAGACTCTGTAGATGACTTTCCCAAGGTCACCAATGGCTATTATTGTCAGACATGCCCTTCTGATGTCCTTCCCACAGGAACCCCTGTTGTGTGCCCCCAGCATCCGTGTGCTCTCTCCATCCCTGGACATCTGCATCCTTGCTCTCCCCACCCTCGGAAGTCTCCGCTAGTCCTCCAGCTCTGCCTGAACCAGAAAGGCCCTAAGTGGAGGGATTTCCAATCGTTACTTTACTACAAGGAGGGTCCTCAGCCAGAGCCTGCTTCCGTGAAGTGCATGAGCTAACATGCAGCTGTTTATACAGGAGCACAGCTTGCTCAAGAAGAGATGTGCAAAGCCCAGGGTCTCCAGCCCTCCAGGACCTCTCCAAAGACAGCTATGGTCAGAAATGACTTCAAAGCTTTCCAGGAAACTTAACCAAAAGACACGTCTGGTGGCTACGGGGTTATGTTTGCAGCTTCTCCACAGTAGGGACCAGCCACATTGAGCCACAGGAGTCTCAGCCCCTGCATCTGCGCATGCTCACTGGCTCTTCTATCTGGGGTGAATGTCAGATGTCCCCGCGGTTGTTGTAGTTGGGATTAAATGTAGGGAGAGAGGATAAAATTAACAGGGTTTCTATAAATATAACTTCTCTGGTGCTTGTTAAAACTCTGGAGGTCACGGAAAGTCTGCCTTCCAACAGGACTGTGTGGAGTGATCCTGTTTACTTGAGACGTCTCTCCAAGATCTAGCTTTGCCCCATTAAAACTAAATAAATAATTTCCACCGAAGCGATTTTTTTTTTTTTTTTGGCCCTCTTTGCCAAAAATTCTGGGAGAAGGGGCCAGCACAGAAGCCTAGCCTCACATGCAAGCTTGCTATGGAGGTCTCAGGCTCAGTGGGAAGCAGGCTTCTTATTCTGTAAGCTGTCGCATGACAGATGGAGCTCAGCTGGTGAACCAACCCATAGGAAGGACCTAGAGGAGCCACCAGGCTGGCCACCTTTGACAGTCGGCTCCATGGCTTCACATATGTCTGCTCCCCAGAAACACCAACTTGAGGGTAAGCGTGGTTACTCAGTAGGCTCAACTCATTGAGCGGACACAAACGCAAGAGGCTCGCCTAAATTTAACTTTAAGAAAAACCTGAGTAACTTTGCTTTATTTTCTATTTGTTTTCGCACGTGTGGTTTTCGGCTGTTTCTTGTTTTACACTTTTATTACATTTGTGGAGGGTCACGTGGATGCCACAGAACACATGTGGAGATCAGAGGGCAGCTGGCAATGGCAGTGTCCTCAGCCCCCATGTGTGTTCTTCAGGCTTGGGACACTTGGCTTACCTTACCTACTGAGTCATCTTTGGGGCTTCTATTTTCGTTGTTGACAGAGTCTCACTGAGTAGCCCAAGCTCACCTCCAATTCACAACTCTCCTATCTCAGACTCCTAAGGGCTGGGATTATTAGCCCAGCTAAATATATATCCATTTTACTTAAGGTATCTTGTGTCTGCTATTTGAAACATCTTATGTTAATTTACGATTTGGGACTTAACCTGAAGCTCAAATCTAATTGACCATCCAGCTTTGTTCTTGTTTCCTGGCAACCTCCAAACCCCTTCCAAAGGCCCAGCCTGCTATCCTCTCAGGGAAATCTGATTTCTAACAGGATAAAGACAGTCAGTTAGAAGCTTAGGCAGGAGCTCTGGGGCCTGGTGCATTTTGGACATGAGAAGAATTTGCTGAGGAGGTGTTAATCCGACCGTCTGGTCTCAAGAGGAGGCTGTGCCTCTGACTCCTGGGAAGGCTGACAGCCTGTTACTTACCTCCCTACCCAGTCAATGTGGATCTCACCCCACCAAGATAGACTACCAGGGTGGCTCTTGAGGAACCCAGGAGGGAACTAACTCGCAGTGCCTCTATAAGCCTTGCTGGGCAGCAGAAAGGCAGGAATGGGCAGTGTGGTTGCAGAGGAATGTGAGAATCAGAAACACTCAGTAGCCCCAAAGGAAAGAGTTGTATACAATGTGCTGAGAACCCTGACTGTTACTGGCGAGTCTAAGGGTTCAGGAAGCTTTGGGGCCAAATATCACTGGAGGGAAAACCATCAAAGGACCGGAGGAAAGTCTGTAAGGGAAGGAAGTAGCAGGTAGGATGGGAAATGTGCTCCTGAAAGACAAGGGGCCCCTACCTGGAGAGAAATCTGACTTCTTTCTAATGGTTTTCATCCAATTTAATCTACTGAGCACCACAGTGCCCCAGAAACTGGACTAGAGGATAGGCCTTGGTGAAAACAGGGCACAGACCCTGGGGGTATCCTCTCACTCTGTGTCAGAAGGAAGACCCACTGTGCCCTGGGAAGATCTGGGGAGGGCCTCTAGAGAGATATGCTGGAAAAGAGTTAGAATGAATAGGTGTTTGGTAGTTAGAAACAGGGGGGTAACTAGTCAGACATGACGCAGAGATGTCAACGTAGCACGTCATGGTCTAGAACCCATGGGAGTTCTGGGCAACAGTGAAGGAGCATGGGGAGTCCAATGTGGAAAGCTTAAGGCCGCTTGCATTCAGAGCCCTCTTGCAGTTGCTGAGGATCAGAACACAGCCCCATGATCCTGTATAATCCTGATAAACCAACCTGAGGTGGAGGAGAACCTGGAGCAGATGAGCCAGAGAGGCTGAGAAGGTAAATTCCAAAGCCCTTAGGGCCAAAGGGAGGAGCGGTGAAAGGCAAAACTCGATGACAGATACAACTAGAGGGCAAGAGCAGGTGGCAAGGATCTGGAAAATGACCAGAGAAAGTCGAATGCTAATGTGCTTGATGCAGAGAAAGAGCCCAAGCAGGTTGGGATAAGATGTATAAGTCAGCTACAGCTGCTGTAACAAACATCACCACCAGATCTTCAGTCTCAGGATGAATGGCAGTGCGGGAGAGGGGTGATGGTGCACACCTTTAATCCCAGCATTAACAAGGCAGGCACAGGCGACTCTTGAGTTTGTGGCCAGCCTGGTTCACAGAGTAAGTTCTAGGACGGCCAGAGCTGTACTCTGTCTCAAAACAAAACAACAATAACAACAACAAACTCTGAGGGTAGAATTGATTGGAACCATAACAGGGAAGAGTAAGTTGAGCATCTTCTAGGCACACCCAGGAGCTATCAAATTTTACTGATTAATAGACCATGACTTCATAGGCAAGAAGACAGTAGCTACTTCCCACAGACCAGGAGGCCTGCTGCTCCTCTTGGCCAGAAGAGAAGAAACACCCATCTGTGGAGTACTGACAATTATTCAGCGGTTGCTTCACACATGGCGAGTCATTTTGCCTCACAGTGACACTGCACTAGCTACTGCTGTCCTTGTCATACAGACCCAGACACTGAAGGTCAGAGAAGTCAAGACTTAGCCCAAGCCCACTCCCAGACCCTCTCCTGTACTTGAACATGCTAACTAGAAAACCCCAGTGCTCCCTGGAAGGACCTGGCATTGTATCTCCTGGGAGAGACTTGACTTGACATTGCCAGAGCTTGAACTAAATAAGTCTGCCTCCATCTCTCCAGGGACATGCCCGTGGAGCAACAAGTAGCCTTTGGGACACTGGAGCCTCCAGTCAATATTTGCTGAGTAATTCAGGCAGGTAATAAACAGCTTACAGGTAGCCTCCCTTATACCACGCAAGCTTCCTCACCCAGAGAACTGGGCTGGGCCCAGGTAAACCTCATCTAGAGATTCTAGATCCACGGAGCAGTGGTAACTGTCCTGGCTGTCCCTTAAACCCCCAAGGAAACCTTGAGGGTCCTGTTCCCTGACCACCTCCAGAGCAGCTGAGATGGGTCTCAGGCACTAACATTCTACAGAGGGCTTCACACACAGCTATGGCTGAGCTAAATCTACCGTCAGTTGATGTGGTAAACACACTCCATCATTCCTCGATCCAAGAACCAGATGAGGGTTATGGCATTAGCTCCTTTCCCTCTGCCGGTACAATGACAGACTCCTACCTCCGCTGTTCCCATGCAGATGGACACATGGCCCCGGGCACAGGTTGCTACTGGGGTGCATACATGTCATGTATGTTCCTCACAAGCCTCAGAGGAGAAGGCTCCTGGCCTGGGCCAGCCTCTGTAGCTGGGGAGCCAAGGCCAATTGCTGCAGTTTTCTCACATCACCCACCACATCAGCACTTCACTGGGAAGAGTGACACCTGTGCACACCCACCAGGAGAAGGGAAAGGGACCGGGTGCTTCTCCCTCTACCTCTTTCCTGAATGAGGGAACCAAGGCCCAAGAGGGGTTAGAAAAGGGCTCAGGATGGCCATCCAAGGCACTGGTGGCAGAAATATGGTATGATCCATACGGTCTCCAATGAGCGTCATATCTGGCATGCCTCTGAGGATGTCAAATGTGTTCACAAGGTAAACCCCATCCAGGGGGTACAATGGGGCTTTCCCCCAATTTTAGATGCAAGGAAACAAAACAAGAACTTTCTATCCCCTCCCCCTTTAAAAACTATAGTAAGGCATATGTCTATGTTATACCGTGTAAACCATTCACACAGAAAGTTCATGAGCACTACAGGCATAGCCAATGGATAGCCATGCCCACTGTGATGCTGCTTCAATGCTGCCAGTCTCCCCATTTCAAAACTAACTTCCCTGGGTCCTGCTAAGCCCCATTCTACTTTGTCTCTCTGAGCTGATTGCTCTAAGGATGGCACACACGTGGACCTACACAGTATTTATCCCCTTGTGAGTGGTGTACGTCACTTAGCACAGTATCGAGGTTCATCCATGGTGGAGCATGTGCCTGGGTTTCTTTCCTTCCTAAAAAGCTAGAAACATTCCATGGTATAGGATGCTTTGTGTTTGCTTACTCAGTCAACCATTCTTGGGTGCTTGAGTTGGCTATTGGGAACCACGCTGCTATGAAAACGGTGACAAACGAATGCCTCTTTGAGACTGCTTTCAATTCTTTTGGATGTATACCCCCAAAGCGTGGCTGATTGGTCAAATGACAGTTCTGGGTTTAATTTCTTTTTCTTTCTTTTTTTTTTTTTTTGTATTTGTGTATCTGGTTGTATGTGCAAGAGACCATGTGTACATGTGGGTGTGCATGCACATCTGTACATGTGCCAGACACGACCCATCATTTTTCGAGACAGTCTTTTACTGACCTGGAGCTCATCAAGTAGGACAGGCTGACTGGACAGTGAGCCCAGGGGACTTACTTGTCTCTGCCCCCCTGCACCAGGACTAAAAGCATGCACCACGTGCCTGGCTTTTTCCATTTTCTTTTCCTTTTTAAAAACATATCAGTTCTAGGAATTGAACTCATGTCCTCATGCCTGCAAGGCAAGCGCTTTACTGACTGAGCCACCTCTGTCCTGATTTACTATCTAAGGAGCCCTCCTTCAGTTCTCCAAAGCAGTTGTACCATTTTGCCCTCTCGCCAACACTGCATGGAGTTCAGATTTGTCTGCTCCCTTCTGGCTTTAGTTGTAAGCAGCCCCCCCCCCATGGGTACGGTATACCCCCATTTGTGCATCTGCGGTTTTAATTTTCATCTCCCAAATAATCAATGAAATGCAGTACCTTTCTTAGGCTTCTTGGCCACCTCTATACCTTATTTGCAGAAATGTGGAATGCAGGGACTTTAAGCATCTTGACCAAGGCTATGGAGCTAGCTAGCTAACTGGCAAAGGTAGGTTCAAACCTGCATTTTCGTGAACTGCTCTCAACCACTAGCACGGAGATAACACATGTGGGGGTCTTCAAACAGTACCTCAAAAACAGTACATGCTCACTTCAGCTAAACCATCTTCATTACAGATATTTTTACAACCACGGACCTAACTGCTACTATTACTTCATTTGACACTAATGCTGATAACTTCTATCGATGTTACTGCTGCTATTACCTCCATTGACAACACTGCTGCTATTACCATGATATTCCTGCTACTGTTACTACTTTTTATATTGCTGCAGCAGCTTTGGCTGTTACTACAAGCCTTCCCAAGGTAGGAGTCAGCCAGTTTTCTCTCATCAGACAGCCAGCTCCTCACTATGAGCGCAATGATGAACTCGGGCATTGAACAACTTCTTAGCAAAAGGAGAAAAGATCAAGCAACATTGTCAGGCAGTTCACCACCACCTGTAAACCTGTAATTCTGGCACCAAGGGATCAGACTCCCTCTTCTGACCTTCGGTCATGCATGTACACACATGCATGCACACGCACAGGCATCCGCCAGCACATACAGGCATATACACACACAGAAATACACACATTGTCTTAGTTAGGGTTTTACTGCTGTGAACAGACACCATGATCCAGGCAACTCCTATAAGGACAACATTTAACTGGGGCTGGCTTACAGGTTCACAAGTTCAGTCCATTATCATCAAGGTGGGAGCATGGCAGCATCCAGGCAGGTACAGTGCAGGTAGAGCTAAGACTTCTACATCTTCATCTGAAGGCTCCTAGTGGAAATCTGGCTTCCAGGTAGCTAAGATGAAGTCTTAAAGCCCATGCCCACAGTGACACACCTACTTCAATAGGGCCACACCTTCTAATAGTGCCACTTCCTGGACCAAGCATATACAACCATCACACACATACATCAATAATAAATTTTTAAAAAATAATTCAAGGGGTTAAAGAGATGTCTCAGTGGTTAAGAGCACTTGCTGCTCTTGCAAAATTCCTGAGTTCAGTTTCCAGCACCCATGTGACAGCTCACAATTACCTGTACCACCATTTCCAGGAAATCTTTTTTGTCATCTTTTGGCCTCCGGAGACACTACATGCATGTGGCATACATACATACATGCAGACGCTCATACACATAAAATAAAATAAATCTATTTTTTAAACCAGTTGAAGACAGCACATCATCCAGGACACCTTGCAGCAAAATGGAACTGTGATTACTTAACTGCCCACGTCGCAATGCTCTCCTTCTTGAAATCTTCCAATGAAAACTCACGACTACCACCACAGCACCAGGAGGCTCCTTCAATGATACCAGCTCTGAGACACGAAAGCCCAGGGTCCTGCCCTGCCTAGCCACCTCAAAATCCTGACAAGGTCTTCCTTGCTGACCCTATCCCCACAGCCCCTGGACAGAATGTAGCTGGAACCAGGCCACCAGAACTGCCACAGGTGCTCCCCTTAGGCATGTGCTGGGAGAGTGTGAGACAAAGGGAAAGAGTTTGAGGCAGGATTGAGGCAAGTGGAGCCAGAGTGTCCTTGGGAAGAGAACAGAAGGGAAGCAATGAAAAGCAGCCAGATTCCCTTCTTTATGGACATTATATGCATAGCCTCCCTACCAGCTGTGTACTCTCCCAGTCAGAATATCTGTAAAATAACAACTAAATTCTGCTGAGCACTGAGTGTGTGCCCAACTCACTTGCAGTGTTTCATTGAATCCTTGCAGCAACCCCCTAAGCTGGACCATCATTGTCACCTCCCTTTAGAGGGACAAAACTAAAATGGGCAGCACCAGGATCTGAGAGCTGACAGCTCAACCTAGAGCCCAAGCCCTTCACTCAAGAGCCACGGGGCATCCTTACCTCCAGTCTCGGACCCAGAACATGGCAACTTCGAAACCGACCTCTGTCCACATACCAGATGCAGAGCTCTCAGCCCATCCGCACTAAACTCCAAGTAAACTCTTGAGCATCACCCCAAGGCCATCCTGCCGCAGACCCCAGGGCAGATGCAAACCTATCCTGAGTTATTCCTAGTGTTCTTGTTCCCAAGGGTCCTACCAAGTGTTCCAGGCCACCTTTGTCCTAGCAACCAACCTATGTCAGGCACATGGGAAACAGCTCCTGGTCTAAGTAGCTCTTTCCAGTCTCCAGTATTACCTCTGTTATCTCTTTTTCTTCTCCAAGTCACCTTCTGGGTCTTTTTTTCCCCTCCCTAGCCTTGGCTTGTGGAGGCTGCAGCAGCCAAGTGCAGAGCAGAGTATATAATAAAGTGGAAGGAATTCGGAGTTTCTAGGCAACGTAGCCAGGAGGAGATAAAGAGCAGGGAGGAGTAAGGACAGCCAGAGTGCTAAAGAAAAAAAAAAGACAGCTCACAGCTGGAAGGACTCCCTGTGCAAAACTCCAAGTGGCCAAGGAGCCTCAGGATGCGCATGGCCAGTACTCCCTGTGAATCCCCTCTCTGGGCTGCGGATGTAGCTCTCACTTGGTAGAGCGCTTACCTATATGCATGAAGTGTTCCATCCCCAGTACTGCATAAACTCCCACGGTGGCACACACCTGTAATCCCAGCACTGAGGGGGGGGTACAGGCAGAAGAATCAGAACGTCAAGGTTATACTAAAATACGTGAGAGCCCATCTCTACACACACAAGCAAACAAGTGTGCTCACTGAACAGCCACCATTGCTCAGAGAGGTGGACATCGCCTTCCTTTGCCCCTATCCTGGACTTCCGTAAGCCTTGTCTTGATGCTACGAGGTACAGAGGGAAATGGTGCTGCTGACAGGCTACAGAGGAAGCAACGGCTTCCTGGGACCAAAAACAACAAACAACAGCAACAACAAACAACAACAACAACGACAACAACAAACCCTAGATGCATTGGAAGGAGCCTAAGCCCCTGGACCCAGGGCCCGGTGACATATGCGCAGAAGATTCTGTGTGTTGGGGGGGGGGGCGCGCAGGGCAGGGGGTTGCCACAGAGTCCCATCCAGGGTTTGAGCCCAGGGATTCAGCCACATGTTCAAGAAACTAGAGGGACCAAGAGCCTTTCCATCTCACAGGGGAGGCAACGGGAGCTACAGCCTCTACCCACCCTGCTGCAAGCCTTCTTATCTGGTTCCCCAGGAAGGACATGAACTCAGGGTCCTTCCTGGTCTGCTCCACTGGCCCCTCCACCAATCAGCTTCTTGACTCCCACTTGCCCACTCCTCACCCTGGGAGGAGAGCCTTCTCTGTGTCACTCTGGAGGGAGTCTATTCCAACCATCTGAGAAGGTTCTTTCTGGACCCAGCTCCCAGTGTTTCTTGACGGAGTCCAGCAACACGGGGCCAAGCCCAACCTTGAGAGGCATTACCCCTCCAGCACTCCCAATTCCCACATGACTCCTAAAGACCAGATGTTTTATGTCATAGAAAATAAACATCTAGATGATTTAATACTTCCTGCTACGTCTCATTTGGCTTCTTGAACAGAACTGGTTGGAGGTCACCCTGCCCTATAAGCCTGGGCCAGGGCACCTGTCCTGCCCCAGTATAGCCACTGATGACCACTGATCCTGGCCACCACGAGAGGCATAGCCAGGGTTGTCAGAGACCTCCACACCCATGAGTGATTTGCTAAAATAGCTCTGCTCATCAGTAGACCAGGGGTTCGCATCAATATTTATAAGCCAGTTCCAAAGAAGCTCCCCACGCATGAAGGCCATCCTGAAGAGAACAGGGATTTAGGTCTAAGAGGCCCCCGGAAGATGTCTCATCTGTGCCAAGATTCCAAGGCTGAAGGACATCCGTCCTCTTCTTAAAATCTTGAGGGAAAGAAAGGAATTCTGTGTGCATTTCCTAAATTTTACCAACAAGAGGCACTGGCTGGGTATAAGGGAGATAGGAGGGAGTCAGTGTCTGTCACACGTCTGGGTGTCAAATGTTCTGATTCATACACAATTCACGAGACAGTGGATGTGCCACAATGGCTTAGTGACATTCTAATGGTCATAACAGCTTAATGCAATACCTCTTTTGCCTCGGATGAAGCTGGTAGGGACACATCTACTGCTTGTGTAACTCAAGATGCCACATCAAGCGACTGACCTGTGCCATCTAGGTAACTACTCCATGATCTTCACGTATCCATGACAACTGATAATGTTATTCTCAGACCATTCCTCTACCTTTAATATATGCGTCGTTGGTTTTTGGAGTGTTTAGTTTGGTTTGAGGCAGAGTCTCATGCATTGGATTTTTACCTTGAGTTGCTACATAGCTCAGGATGACACTGAACTTCCGATCCTCCTACCCCTCTCTCCAAGGTGTTTGGATTGCAGATGTGTACCACACCTGGTTTATGTGGTACTGGAGATTGGAGCATTTGTGCATGCTAGGTAAGCATGCTACCAGCTGGATTACATCCCCGGGCCCTCATGGTGGTATTTTACATTCCAAACTCTTGAGGCTGTGAGAGTATGCCTACAATATACTAATGCCATTGTGCAGATCAGGATGCTAAGGAGTTCAACAGCAGTCTCCCATCTTTGAAGCATGTGGCTATACATGTGTTGGGCTCTGTGTCACACCTGGATGGTTGAGAACTGGATCTGTTGTTGTTTCCTGGCCTCTTTGCTGTGAAGAAGGTCCAGGGAAGGCTGGGTCTTATGGCAGCTTTCTCTCTTTCCTCTGAGGTAAGCAGACTCTAAGGGGTAGACCATTACTCTGAGGAGATAAATGTAGAAACAAGGGATTGATTATCTAGCTTTATGGTCCATGGTAACAGAATGCCTGGCTTCCAGTCAACAATCACCCATCCATCCATCCATCCATCCATCCATCCAACCATCCATCCATCTAGGAAGCCACACCAATGTCAGAGATAACTTAATACACAGAAAATCCTTGGGAAGTGGACTTAGAGCTGTTCTGTTTCATATTGTCTTCTTCTGAGGGAAGGTCTTAGGTAGCCCCAGGCTGGTTGCAAGTTCCTTATATAGCAGAGTTGGCTACACCTTGCAGCAGCTGGGACTGTAGGTGTGAGCCACTGTGCCCAGTTTATGCTGTACTGAGGAGAGCAAACCTAGAGCTTTATACATTCCAGCCAAGCGCTCTACCAACTGAACTACATCCCTAGCGAGATTTACCATTCTGTTAATAATTTTGTATTGTGATAAAATGACAAGGATTTTAACGGCCATGGGCTAGAATGATGGTTCAGTAGATAAAATTACTTACTGCCAAGTCTGAAAACCTGAGTTCAATCCCTAGAACCCACAGGAGGAAGAAGACTCTCTCGCCAAGCTGTTCTCTGACCTCTACATATACAACATATGTTCTCTCTCTCTCTCTCTCTCTCTCTCTCTCTCTCTCTCTCACACACACACACACACACACACACACAGTATGCAAATGAATAAATGTAATTTTAAAAGTCATTTTAACTAGTTTTATTTATTTTACTGTAATTTATGAGTATAAGTGTTTTGCCTATGTATATGTCTGTGTGCTATGTCTATGGAGGCCAAAGAGGGTACCAGATTCCCCTGGAGTTGCACACAGTTGTGAGATGCCATGTGGGTGCTGGGAACCAAATCTAGGTCTTCCGGAGGAACAGTCAGTGCTCTTCTTAACTAATGAACCACCTCTGCAAGCAATCTTAAACCACTTTTAGAGAATGTGAGTCTATGACAGTACGTACCCTGGCATTATTGTACAACTATTGTCACCATCAAGCTCCAGAACTTTCCATCTCTCCCCATTGGGCACCAGTAACATTGAGGATGTTTGAACAATACAAATGGAGTCCTGTTATTTTGTATTTACTTAAAATTACATATGAGGGTAAGTGTATATGTGTAGCTGGTCTTTGTTACTTTATGGGTTCTTCTTTTTCCCACCCTGTATCCCCCTTCCCTGTTTCACCCCCATAGTACTAGAAAGAAGAGAGAGACGGATAGGAGAGAAAGACAGAGAGATCCCTGAATCTTATTTCTTGCTTCTTATTTCTTCTTTGAGCACAACTACTGCCAAACCACAACCAACCTCTCTAAATGACCAACAACCAGCAAACCCACCCACCTCTCAGGACCCTAGCATTTATATACCTTCTGAAAAGTTCCCAAAATTCCAAATATCACGCAATCGCAGGCACTACCTCAGCTGGAAAACCATGCCAATGCTAAAGCACAAAGCAAATCACAGCCAGCTGCTGTGAATTATCCAAGGCAGCCCTGTATCCCTACACCTGGGATTAAAATGAAAACAGATTCTTCTAATAGGTCTGCCGTTTTAAAGAAACCAAAATTCCAGAATTCTCACTACATATCCCTGCTTCTGTTTTCAGCCATTAATTGTGCTGTGTATGTTGGGAAATTATAAACAGACATTTTCAATGAAATAAGCACTTTTCAGGTCAGTGACCAAGGTTTTCAGGAGACTTCTGCTCAATTCTAACTTTCTAATTCTAAATTTTATCAGTTTTGATGGTATCCATGGCTTTTTATTTCCTATGGCTATATAAGCAAAAATCTGTGTTCCCAATGCAAAACTTTAGTTGGGTTCCATTCTGGTGTTAACACATCCGTATAGTATACAGGATGGTATAATTTCACAGTTGTTGTTGGTTTTTTGCAACAGTATCTCTCAGCTTCTGTTGTTCCTTTCTCCTGAACATTCAGAAAAGGCCACTTCCTGATGGTAAGAAATTACCTTGAATATCTCTTTTTGATCTGCATTCCTGAATCCAGTGACAGCCTTTGCTATACACATCCCAAGAAGTTTAGGCATTCTTTCTGTTTGAGATTTAGGAAAACTATTGCCCTTAGAAATGGCTTGTTCACTTTTTTGGCACAAAGTGCTATATTTCTTGCAGTTAACACACTGGACGATTTGAGATCTGAGGCTTTTGGTTTGGTCACAGTTTCTTTGCAAAAGATTGTATTTCCCACAATTGAAGCACTGGGCATTTTGATATTAAAGACCTCTACCTATTGCTTGACCAATTATATTAGCATGGCACAGATTAGAACCAATATCAGTTTTATCCCTTTTCCATTCATCCATAGGAGTTACTCATCCTTTTTATGGTCTAATAACTTTTTTACATTCAGTATTTGCATTTTCACACACCATGATCTCTATAAATACTGCCCTTGTCAGGGTCTGATATGATTTTGTTCATTGCTGAGACTAGTCTTGGTTTAAAAAAAAAAATCAGTGAAGGTTTCTCCAGAGCCTTGTATAATCTTTATAAACAAGGTGGACTTTTTCCTGTGTTCCTCAACTTTGTCTCAGACTCTTAAAGCCACTAAGCAACATTGTTCTATAACAATGTCATCAAATTGAATCCGTTCTTGTATATCAGACTACTGCCCTTCATCCAGCAATTGATCTTTCACTATATCCATTCCCCTTGCTCTATTTTACTGTTCAATATTTGAGGCTTCTTCCCCCCACCATGTTAACCACTGAAATTGGGGACTGGCCCCTAATACAGTTGTTACCAACCCCTTCCAGTCTTAAGGAATAATTCTATTTTGAGTATCCGGTTATTTAGAATTTTTTTCACACAAGGCAAGTGTATCACATATGAAATCATAGCCTCATTAAAAATCTATAATTTCTACAGGACACCATCCTATCTCATCATGATGATTATCCCATTAGCAGGCTTGTACTGACTACTGGAAAAGCTGATAGTGATCTCATACCTCAGGGCTACCCCTCCTCCCACACTGATGGCAAGATTACTTGAGATTAACCCTCTCTCTTGAAATAGGCTGTTTCATCAGATTGTTCTCCCATTTTTTTTCCAGCTTTTCTCTGACACAACTACCCTCCAGCACAGTTTCTTTCCTTCTTTCTTCCTGCATAAAACTCCTTTTCTCTTCCTCAGTCACTGGACCTGGGCCTTTCTGTTCTCTCTTTCTCGTGCTTCTAGATTCCCAAGAGCTCCCACCTCTACCTGAAACCTCCCCAGTGACACCGCCAACTCTGCAACCCTTTCAGAAAAGAGTAGGGTAACCCCTTTTGTTTTCCCATTTCAGTCATTTTTCATTTCTCAGGCCCCTCCATTTCTATCTGCAACTTTTCCAGCTGCTCAGCCATTCTTCCAACCTTTTGGAAACAGAATATACAAAGAAGGAAATGAAAAAAAACAAAAATCCCCTCTGGAAGCAAAGTGAGAGATATCCCAGTGATAGCAACTGAAACTTTTTTTTTCTGGCCTTTTGAAAATAAAAATCCATTCCTTCATTACTTACTATTTTCTCTACAGCATTTGAAATCAGACTTCCCATTTTTATTCTTAACTTTTGAGCCCCACATTGAGGTGCCACTTGTAGCTGATCTTTGCTACTTTGTAGATTATTCTTGTTCTCACCTGTATCCCCCTGGCTTCACCCCATAACTGTATAGTAGAGAAGGAAGGATAGAAGGGAGAGAAGAAATAGGAAAGTCCCTGGATCTAATTTCTTTCTTCTTGTTTCGTCTTAAGCACAACTACTAACAAACCACCAACAACCTTGCCTCTTGGAGGCCTAACATTTATATACCCTCTGAAAAGTTCCTAGAATTCCAAATGTCACACAATCACAGAAACTATCTGCAGCTGGCAAAGCCATGCCTCTTCTTGAGCATGAGGCAAATCATAATCAGGTGCTACAGACAGTTGAAGCAGTCCCATGGCCCCAAACCTGGGACTAAAACAAAAACATATTCTTATAGTATTTCTGTGTTTGTAAAGAAACCAAAATTCCAGAATCTCACTACATATACATATGTACATAATGTAAATAAAATTATGCCATTTGGGTGATAATGCTCTCTCCAAGAGCCATAGGCTATCTAAAAAATCATACAAACAAACAAACCAGCACCAGGCATGAAAAATCTCCTTTTGAGGTATTGGTCAGTGTAGTTCAAGAGACTTTCAAAATAATAGAGGCTATTGCTGCTGCTTCCCAGAAGTTGAAGATAAGTCTTTATGGCCTATTGCTAAACACCACACACTTTGGACACAAGACTCAGAGGATTCAGATTGGATCTGACCTGAAAACCTCATTCCTGAAGACTAGCTTCCACAGTACCAGATGGCTCTATGTAAGCTGCCAAGGGAAGAAAGTAATCAATAGTCCTCCATAACTGTGATGAGTGTGAACCACCACAGTGATTATTATGGCAAGATATCCTGAAAGTAATAGTGGTGCTTACATCTTGGCAGCAACCAACAGATGTCTAATTGGACTTAATGTCCACTAAATTAGAGGGAAAGCATGTCGTGTAATGGAAACCTAGCCAAATACCTGTATCTAGTAAGGTTATGGGTCTTAGAGGCGAGCCTATCTGTATCACTTCCTTAAACCAATGTAATTTCTAATTGCCTTCTAAATACTTCTCCTTAGACCCACAGATAAATATAGCATCCAACCCTCATTAAAGAAGCTTCTCTTTTGCCTGGCATAGCAGCACACACCTTTAATCTCAGCATTTGGGAGGCAGAGACAAGAGGATCTTTAAGTCTGAGGCCAGCCTGGTCTGCAGAATGAATTCCAGGACAGCAGGGTTACATAGATAAACCCTGTCTAGAAAAGAATGGTCAAAATTCGGGAATAACTGACTGTGGAGCACCCAGCCCTAGCTGATACGACACAACCCCTACACCTACAGCTCAGGAAACATCACAGAAAAGGAGAGAAAAAAGTGTAAGCACCGAAAGGCCAGGAAGTCTGATGCTGGATTGAAGGTCTATTTGTGGCAGGGAAGTTACACGCATAAAACCTCAACAACACAGCTGCTTAAACAAGTCCAGAACAACAACAGCATCTGATGACATGCCAACGTGGATGGTGGAGATTTCATGATACCTCCCCAACCCCAGACTAAACAATTACTGCTAATACAGGTGGAATTAGTCTTCCCAGGAATGAACACTGTAATTGGTTATTCAATACCAAGTAGTCAGCCCTAAAAACATATACATATAAGCAACAGTAAACAGACTCTGCAGTTTGCATTTATATAATGTGTGTGTGTGTGTGTGTGTGTGTGTGTGTGTGTGTGTAACAATAATAAAGAAAACGAGGCCATGTATGGGAATGGTTGGAGAGAAGAGGGCTAAGTGGTATAATATTTTAATTAAAAATTAAAAGAGAATATCAACTATCCATTCTCTGGTTTGGGTACTCACTATTCTATTTGGTTTCTATGAGTCTAGTGATCTATAATTCCCTTGCTACCTCTCTCTGTAAGGATTTTGTAGCTCAGACTGGCTTCAAACTGCAACTCCTCCTATTGTAGCATCTTAGTTACTTTTCTATTGCTGTGATAAGACACCACAACTGGGCTGGCGAGATGACTCAGCGGCTAAGAGCACCGACTGCTCTTCCGAAGGTCCTGAGTTCAAATCCCAGCAACCACATGGTGGCTCACAACCACCCATAATGAGATCTGATGCCCTCTTCTGAAGACAGCTACAGTGTACTTATGTATAATAAATAATTTTTTTAAGTTTTATTTATTTATTATTTATGAGTACATTGTAGCTGTCTTCATACACACCAGAAGAGGGCATCAGATCCCATTACAGATGG
>NC_034597.1:54291752-54308862 GCF_900095145.1 Mus pahari | reverse complement strand
TCTGTCTTTTTTTTTTTTTTTTTTTTTTTTTTTTATTATTTTTTTTTTTTTTTTTTTTTTTTTAAAGACACCATGACTAACACAACTTATAGAAGAAAGACTTTCTTGGGGGCTTACAGTTTCAGATGGTTAGAGCATATGACCATCTTGGCAGTAGACAAGCAGTCATAGCACTAGAGAATTAGCTAGGAGCTTATATCTTAAGATACAAACACAAGACAAAGAGAGCTAACTGGACATCTCCAGCAAGGCCACATCTGCGAATTCTTCGCAAACAGTTTCACCAACTGGGGACCAAGCATTCAGATACTTAAGTCTATGGTGCCCATTCCCATTCAAACCACTCCACTCTGCCTCCTGGGCATTGAGATTACAAACGTGTGCCACCCCACGGTGGCTTCTTATTGTGGGATGGCAAGTCTGAATGTGTAGAGCTAAGGAAGCTTCTCGGATGGTGACCTGGTGAGTCATCTCTGTGAAGGGACCTAGTGCTGACTGCCTTCCCCAGGTAAGCCCATCCTCCCCTCTCCTCAGCCCTCCTCTGACCCACAGAATGCCTTCTCCCAGAACTTGTCATACGAGAAGCCTAGTCTCATTCAACCTGTCCAAGCTTTGCTAAGGTTCCCCAAGACTTACATCACTTTTCACTAACTTCTTTGGGGTCTCTGCCTCCACAGAGGAACTCGTCCCTTCCTATCTGGGTGGATCCCTGAGATCTCCTGAACCTACAGCCACTTCCTGGATGCTGGTGTCAGCTGCGGCACAGGGCTGGCCACTGGCCACCTTTGCTTTAGAGTATGATACGCTCCCTCCGTCCTGCCCTCTTCTTCTATAAAACAAAGGATGCCAACCCCAGTGCTTCCAACTCTACTTCCCTCAGGTTTGCCCAATGGCTTGCATCATCTACATCATCTGACATCACTCCATCTCCCTGCACTGTCCCAGAGACCCCCCATTTGTCCACCGTTCCTGAGGGTGGAGCCCACCAGCCCCTTCTGTGTCCCTCACCAGCTCAGGTGCCTGCCTGGGGTAGCCCCTCCCACTCACCTGAGCACAGCAGCCCTGGATTGCAACACGCACACCTTTAGACTGTGGGTGCCACATGGGCGAGGACTCTGCTGTTTGTCTTGGCTCCACCTTTTTTATTAATTCCCTTCTGTCCTTGTTTAGGGCCCCATAAAAGGATAGAATTTGAAAGAAAAGGATGGCCCACTGGCCTTTGGTGTTCGATTTTCAAAGTAGACGTTGGGAGAAGTCCTGCTTCCTAGTTCAGAAGTGAAAAGGTCACCTTTCACCTATATATGAAGAGACACCCTAAATGCCCTGCAAAGCTTGCAAGGCGCTGCTGCAGGGCCAGTCCTCAAGGACTTCCTGTCTGGAGAAGTCACGTCCCAGAGTCTATAGTCCCACCTCATCCCCATTTCCCACCTGACTTCTGGTCACCTCGACTCTTGAAACTGTCCAGAGATGCTCCAGCCCCCTCCCTGTGCACCGTGCTCTTTGCTGAGTGCCTGTCCCGTGGATCGCTTGCCCCTTTCCACAGCCTGGCTTTCTGGGAATATGGTTGGTCAATCTGCTCTCCCCAAAAGCTTTCCAGACCTGTGGCCTCCATACCGTGGTCTGAAAATTGTTGCCCCGCTCCCCACCCCCAGAAATTTTGCAAGGGTTTATTCTTCAGAGCTATCTGTCAGCAGTCTTGACAAGGCAGACCTTAATCTGACTGTGGTGCTCAAAGTGAGACTTCTGGCAAGTAATCATTAGAGGAGCCTGTGGGGTAGAAGACACACACACACACACACACACACACACACACACACACACATGCGCGCGCGCGCGCGTGCGCGCGCGCTGCCGCTGCCCCACAGGCTCCCTGTCTCTTGGCACGTGACATTGCCAGTGAGAAGGTCATTGTCAGGTACAATCTTCTCCTTGCACACCCAGAACCATGATGCCCAACGAATGTCTTTTCTTGATAAGAAGCGCTGTCCCAAGTATCCCTTTACAGGGATGAGAAGCCGCCTCGCACAGTCCACCAGCGCCTCACCTGGTGCGCACCCGGTCAGCATAGCCCCACCGCTCTCTCACTGTGGGGCCCTCTATTTCAGAGAAAGCGGCTCTCCTCCATGATTCAGAAGCCACCTTGGTTTTCAGTTTCTTTCTCCTCTGGCCCACTAAAACGGGAAGAGGGTCAGTGGGTAAGGGTGCTGGCCTCCAAGTCTGACGAACCTTAGCAAGGCACCTGGACCCATCCCTTCCTCCTCCTCCAAACCTCAAAACAGTAAATGCTTTCCTGTTGCCCAGAAAAGAAGGCATGGGGAGCCCAGCTGCCCCGCCCAGGGCCTTGATGTCATAGTTCACATACTCTCTAAGTACAATTTTGACCCTTCACAGAACACTCATATTCTCGTTCTCTCGCGTTAGGAAGAATGTGAATGAAGTAAGAGAGAATTGTGCTTTCTTAAGAAGAGGAAGGTTATGCTGTCTCTAATGGTGGAAGGAGTTGATGGAGATGGGAGGAAGGAAGGAGGGGAGGGAGGGTATGAAACACAGAATATCAGCCCTGAAAGCACATAGCTAAATACAGCACAGCCAGCAATAATGAAAATGTAAACCTGAATACGTACAGAGCTCTGTCTCTGTCTGTCTGTCTGTCTGTCTGTCTGTCTGTCTGTCTGTCTGTCTCTAACTCCCTCTCCCTATACTACATCTGGAAAGGAGCCCAGCAGGACATGCTATGAGGCTACAGCGAGATGCAGAGCTATAGCTGGGTTCCAATTTTTTTTTCAGATTTTTCTAAATGTTGGGTGGAAGGGCAAATTCCCTTCCCAGATAAAAGACATTTTCACAACAACAATGACATGACCTAGAGACTGGCATGAAGTCAGGGAGGATTGGCTGACAGACAGGCTGAGAACCACACAAAGGGAGCCAGCCCTGAAGAGAAAAGGTAAATTTGGACACAAACGTTACCAGAAAGGTCTGCTCCTGGCGGGTGGGGGCAAATGGGAAGATTCAATCCTCTCCCCCCCCCTTCATCCTCCCTGTCCTTCTCACACCCTCAGGAGAACACGAGGCCGTGACATGTTGCTCTTCCATGATCTGTGTCCATGGGCTCCTCCTGTCCTCAGTATTCTCTCCAAAGCCGTCTGTGTCTTACGATGTTCAGTCAACACCACAGTCATCCCCAAGTCCACTTCCTCAGAAGGCAACTGGCTGAACAGTCTAGAAAACTGAAACCTTGAGAGAGAGAGAAAAGGTATATTACTGATGTAAGATGGGGCTAACCAAGCAGAGAAAGAATGATTGTCAACAAGGACCCTCCGTGATGATCCATGGCTGCTGGAAGAGAACTCTCCTGTCAAGGTTGACCACCCAGATGTGGAAGAACATTTATACCATCAACCTGGACCAGGGTTCCAATCCCCGGTTTCCTATATTAAAACTGAAGAGCAATTAACCTCAAAAGCAGAAGCAACAATAGGAAATACAGATGAATTACATTGTATTTCACATTTAATAACAGCTGTGTGAAAACCCATGCAGTAGAATGGGAGCAAATGCCTGCTCACTAATTGTCTAGAAAGGGGTTCGTGTCAATAATACATAAAGAACCCCTGTGGCTCAACACCAAAGAGAAGAAGCACTATTGAAAATGGCCAAAGGATTGGAACCTACATTTTCAGAGAAGATATATAAATAGCCCCTGAGTGCACGAAGAAACGCTTAGCACAGGCATTAGGAAAATGCTAGTGAAAATAAGGGGAAGCTATGGTTGGATTGCTGGGGGTAAAGATCTGCAGAAGCCAGGGCAAGACAAACATGGATCTCTCAGGGACAGCGAAACATCCCTGCCATTGGGTTATTGGTATAAGGGATAGACACTCTTCTGGGGGAGGGGCGGTGAAGGAACAGCTGGAGGTGGCATGCAAGTCTTCACAAGATGGTACACTGACTGGGTTGCCCCCAGGACCTTCATTCTGACCAATGACTGGCTTGATTCTAAAAGCTGAGAGGACTAAGGAAGAGAAATAGCCAACTTCTGGCAAAATCACATTTCCCTGCCTCCAACCTTACCCCCTGCTGGACAGAGGAGGAGTTGTTACCTCCTGCAGCTTGGGACAATGTGCCAAGGACTGGTCTAGAAGGACAGCTTTGGAGCTTGTGAAGCAGAGACATAGCCAAGGTAGACCCCTTTGGCAGGTAAGAGGACAGAGCCTTGCCCCGTTTCTGGCTGCACCTCCCTGTGACCTCCAGTTGCCACATGCCTGCCATCAACAAACCTCTACTGAGGCCATCCATTTCTTCCAACAAGCAGAACAAAGCCCCCCAGTTCCTTGAGTCCTGTTTAAGCTTCCCACCCTCCTCTGACTGTTCTCTCCTTCCCCTCTCTGTCCCCATCCTCATTTCCTTATTCCCTGACCAATACGTCCTGCTTTCCCCCCAGGTCCCCTGCCTGCAGGGACTGTTTCTGGAATTTTCCTTCCTGTACACATTTGCAGTCTATGTCACAGGGAGCCAACTTCCCCTGAGGATCTGTGCTTTCTGTGTTGCACCTCCCAAACTGAACAGCTCAGCAGACATCTGTAGAAGCTCAGCGCCTAAGGACCCCTCCCACTGAGGGAGCTGGTACCTGGCCTTCCCCTAGGGTAGTCTAAACAAGCATCTTCAGAAAGGGGGTTTATTGCCAAGACAGTAGAGATAAGCAGGGCTCATCTGTCTGCCACAATGACTCGGGCTGGGCCTGGGTTGCACATTGTCAGAGTGATTTCAGCAGAGCCTGCGAGCCATGAAACTCTTACAAACTCCAGATAAGGCCCTTGTCTTTAGAGAGCTTGGAGGAGAGGGGAGGGGGGAGTTGTAGCGATAGTCACCACTGGAGATAAGGAGAATATATATTTTGTTTAACCAAACCTGTCCATTGGCTAGAGACACCAATGAGCTGGCATCCATCAAATCCTTTTCTGATTTACACGAATACCTGATTCCCTCCGATAAGGAAAAGTGTAAGTCAACACAGCTCTGTTGTCATTGGGTGTTACCTGCCCAGATACTGGAGTTTTTATCTACAGATTCATTCACAGGCTTCCTTCAGCTTTATCTGCAACTTAGGTGTGACCAAACTGTCTTGCATGCGTATATGCGTATGTGCCTGTGTGCATGCGTGTGTGCCTGTGTGTGAGTGTGTGTGTGTGTGCATGAGAGAGAGCGCTCATGTGGGCATGCATGTGAGTGTTCAAGTGTGTGTGTGTGTGTGTGTGTGTGTTCTAAAGGCCTGTGGATGACCACATCATGAACAAATGCCACAGGAAAATGGTGACTTGGACACCAAAGGGGAAAAGAAGGAGGGAGCAACACCATGATGAATGTGTTTCATAATCAGCTTAACGCCGCCAACTGTTGTCTACTCCAACAAACTCTGGCCTGCTATCCATCAGCCCTAACTCAGGGAGGACGAACCCCAGGGCTGCCCTGATAAGAGACAAAAACTGTGGTCAATCATCCTACACCTCTGGACTCAGTTTCTCCATCTACGAAGGAGAAAATTATATCCACCGCGTGCACATCCATCATGAGGATGAATGATCCACATTCTGCCAAGTGATCCTAAGGCAGGAAGGCTGGTGGATTAAATAAAGATTTACAAAGAATCATGTCCGAATGAGGCTTATTTATGAAGTGCTTCAGGAAGGTAACAGATGGCAACTGCATGGGTCCCCAGGGAGAACATACTTCCTGCAACTCCTTTTCCAGAAAAAGAGAGAGAGAGAGAGAGAGAGAGAGAGAGAGAGAGAGAGAGAGAGAGAGAGAGAGAGAACCTCCGTTCCTCCTCAAGTCTTGGGAAGGACATATCTGATAAATCACTGATGCCATCAAGCCAGCTCTCCAGCCTAAAAAGTGACATTTGGGGGCATGGAGATGGCTCACCAGGTACAAGTACTTGCTAAGCAAACCTGGAGACCTGAGTTCAATCCCTAACCCCACAGTGTCAGAACAGAAGTGACTGAAGAGATGCCCACATGCATGCAAACACACACACACACACACACACACACACACACACACACTGTGGCACATGCACGCATGCATGCGTGCCCTCACTCACATGCACACACTTCAAAGCCGTCATCTTTATCGATCATCAGCGCAAATAAAAGGTTTTTTAATGCACCATTTGGAAAGGAGATTTAGCAACAGAGTGACAGTGGTAGGAAATGTTAAAACCGCTCAGCTGAATACACTATAAAAGTTCTTTATAAAGTTCTCTTGCTTTGTGTGCAGCATAGAAGTCTATATACGTGAAAAATGAAACCATACCCCAACTCTCACCTCCCATCCCCCTCAGTTCCTAAGCCCATTTCCCCAGGAAACAAGCTTAAAACTTAGTCTTTCCAGGCCTTTCTAGGTACAAACCCGAACCCATGACTTTGTACTTAACAGTCTGCACACTTGAGAGGGCCAATGGAAAGTCACGGGCACCACTCTTCAACTGACACTGGAGCAGGAAGGATACGCTTCCCACTGAACCACCAGGAGATGTGCATGAACATCTATCTGTAGGAAGACTGACTCCCAAGAGGTCACTAACTCAACATGGCTCTTTACGTATAGCCTTCTGGATCACTGGCCTCGTGGACACAGCCAGCCACCTCTGGCTTAGTCATAGATCTGTGTGATAGAAGGAGGTTCTGAGACGCCACTGAGTCAGTGCTTGTGAGGGACCTGATAAAACAGGAGTTACAGGACAATGGGTGGAGTGGGTATTGTGTCTACCCTTCTGATTCTGATTCATAGACAGTATTTCTGCTATGCAGAAGTCCACTGCTCTGCGTGATCCCACCAAAACCTGTATTTGTAAAACCTTGACAGCTTCACCTCTGGGTATTGATAATTGATAATTGACTATATGAGGCAAGTAAACCTATACAAGACCCCTCACAGCTCTTCACTAACCTCATTGGCAGGTAGCTGACCCTCCCCCCAACACACCTCCACATCTAGGATTGCAATCTTAGCAACCAGTGAGTCATAGATCTTAACTGATGTTGTATGGAGGCTAACTTTTTATATGTGTGTTAAAACCATCTGCAGCATTGAAGGTTCTTGTGAGTCTATGCCAAGGACGAATGCTGAGAAGAAAATTGTGTGAGTTGCTTTAACAGAAATGACTAACTAGCATTCGTTCTAGTGTCACTGTGTTAGACCTCATGACCAAAGCAACTTGGGGAAAGACGGGGATGGTCCTCCCCTATCAACCAACAATTAAGACATTTCCTCACAGGCATGGCCACAGGGCAATCTGACTTGGCAATCCCCCAGTGGAGACTCTCTCAAATACCTCTGGGCTGTGTCAGGTTGACAGCTGATGCTAACTAAGAGAACTAAGTTTGAAAAACTAAAAAGGCAACATAATAACCCTGAGATGTCATCAAGGCAGAAACCCAAAGGCAGACATCACTGCTAGGCTTGAACACTCTCTACAGAAAGGCTGAGATTGTTAGCATTTAGCCGCCTAGAGGAGAGGCTGGGTAGCTGATGCCACACTGCTGAGGAGACGTGATTGACTTGACGGCTGGTGCCTGCAAGCAGAGAAACAAGTAGACTTAGCTGGGGTGCTGCCAGGACTTAGAAGCTAGGGAAGACACTGACAGAGCCAGGAAGCAAGAAAGAAGGGCTCCCCTGCCCCCCACTAGTGCTGAGCCCCCTCTGTAGCCCCAGTCATGGGTGTCCTTTGCAGTCTGATCCAAAGCACCCCATAGCAGACGAGAGATAGGTAGGTTTGAAGCTCAGAGGCTAGAGCTTAAATCTGCATCGCCAGTGCAGATTAATATGGCTATTTTGCTTTCTTCTTTCAGTCTTTCTTTAAAGATAATATCACTTTGTAGCCCAAAGCGACCTTAAACCTCCTGCCTCTGCCTCCCAAGTGCTGACTGTAGGCAGGCACCGCTGCACGTGACTTCTCTCTAATTCTCCTCCCATTTTCTCTACAGTAGCACATTCACTTGCCCCTAGAGAAAACCGACGGTGCCATCTTTCTTTATTCTCACCAAAGCTGAGAACGAACCTTCTGCTTTTCAGCCCTAAGTCATGCACTTAATGCTACTATTGATGCGGGTCAGACCCTCTTATCACATAAAACTACAGTCTAACTTCTACTAAGAGGTTAATTTTAATCAGGAAAAGATGCTACATTTTGTTAAATATCTTTCTACTTTTTCCCTAATATTGGGCCACTAATAAGTCTACTCATAGTTTATTAGCACATCTCTTTTTTAGTGACATAGAGAAGACTGTTAGGGAATACAATAGTGTGCCTTTTCCCTTTTAATGTGTAGAATCTTAAAGAAATGTCTAACTACCAAACAGATGATCTAAGCAGAAAGAAGATCCAGGGTAGTCAGGATGTGTTCATTTGTACAGTTATCAGCCATGGGTTATTTTTGTGTGTAGCTCCATGTTAGTCAGTACTCTTTCTGTTTTAATCAAAACTGATTTTCAAATTAATCTAATAGGGGGTAAAGGATGTAGCTCCATTGGTGGCGCAAGTGCCTTAGGTGCACAAGGTCATGGTTTGATCCCCCAGAATGTATGGGTGCTTCCGTGTGTGTGTGTGTGTGTGTGTGTGTGTGTGTGTGTGTGTGTTTGAGTGTTTGACCTAATACCAGCATCGTTGATTTTAAGGATTTCAAATATGCCATTGTCCCCTTAAAGATGTGCATTCTACCAACTTTGCAATCCCAGTATACAAAGTGATTTTTTTAAAAAAAGATTTGATTGTTTTTATTTTATGTATGTGGATGTTTTAACTGTATTTTGTGTCCGCATTACCATTTGTGTGACTTGCACTGTTAGAACCCAGAGAAGGCACTGAGCTCCTGGAATTGAAGCTACAGATGGTTGTGAGCCATGATGTGGGTGCTGGGAATCGAACCACGTCCTTCCAAAGAGCATCCAGTGCTCTTAAAAGGTGAGGTGCCTCTCCAGTCTTAACAGGTGGAGTTTATTTTCATAGTTATCTTCGGATAGAGTCCGAAGAAAATTCTGCATTCATCTTGAAATTCTCCAAATGTAGGACACTTCTCCCTAAGCCCCAGAGAAGGAAGGAGACGATCACACTACTTGAAAATAACAGAAAAATCATATGTAGAGAGCAGTGCCACCCCCAAAAGAAGGTTTCTTAGTTGTTAACATGGAAATTTCCAGCTGGTTTTTTGACCCAAAGACCTTGTGTTCCAGAAGTAACGAGATGAACCCTAATGCAAAATTTGTTCATGAACACACTAGACAGGAGGCTGGAAGCTTTCATGGCTGAACCTTACCTTGGAAAGACATTGGCCTGCCTGGGATGCCAGTAGAGCTGGATCATTGAGATGCTGACCTGGTACCCCAAGTGTCTGGAGGGAGGGGCTAGGATATACTGACTTATATGGGGAGATTCCCAGGAGCGATTTCAAAGGAAGGAACGCATAAAAAACATCTCCTGCTCAAACGCATGGGCCTTGGGGAGGATCAAACGGGATGAGAGATGGGAACACCATCTGCTGCTGCACAAATAGCTATTCCTATTACTCAGCTGAAAAGTGTGACTAGAGAGTATCCCAAACACAGTGGAGAACACGATGGGCAGATCAGAGTCAGCCTTGCACAGCAAGAAGGGAAGAGCGGTGCCAAAAGATCTGAAAGTTAGGTACAAAGGTCAGAGAACACACATGGAGCTAGGCAATGTCAGTGATACAGCCCTTGCCCGGTATGCACAGGGCCCTGGGATCCATCACACACACACACACACACACACACACACACACACACTTGGGGCAGGCATTTAGTAAGTTCAGTTATGAAGTGTCTCACAAAGCTCATGTTTTGGGGTTGGTTCCTATCAGTGGATCTAACCATTGAGAGATGATTTGCACATCTGATGACGTTACTAGGAAATGATTGGAAAGTAGAAATTGGAGCCACCCTCGTAGGAAGTAGTCCACTGAGCCTTCAAAAGACATACCTTCTGTCCTCCTGACCCCGTCTCTCCCTCTGCTTCCTGGCTCCTATGAGGTGGGCCACCGTGCTTCTATGACCTCTCCACGCTATGCCACAACACAGGCCCACAGTGGTCAGGTCAAGTGGCCATGCACTGCAAACGGAGATCCAAAGTAAATCATTCCTTCTTTTAGATAATGTCCTTTGGAGTTTATCACAGTCGTGAAAAGCTTCTGTAGCACCAGTCCAAGGGTCTCCAGTGTCAATGAACAGAAGCAAGGATTTAGACCTCGGTACTGGCCCCATCGTCTCGGGCATACTAACACTACTGCACTACAAATGTTAAAAGCATGAATTGTTATCTCCGTTCTAAAACAAAAACAAAAAGGAAACAAAGCAAAACACCAATGCATGGGAGGCTACAGCAGAGCGCTAACGTCAGTCTGTGCAAGGCGGGCATAGAGTGGAGTGAGACCCTAACCCTGACCCCTGTCCTCACGTGCGTACTTCAGGGACTTTAGAAAGTTCTGGAGCCACTGATTTCTTTCAGAAGCACAGAATCCAATAAAGTGCCACACACTCAATGTAGCCACTCAGGGCACCCTGGTCATGCCGCAGCCATGTCAGCAATCCAGAGATGACTGTCAACTACACACAGAACAGCCTGGCCCTGGGCCTACAGACGTCGTGACCCACTGACACTTGCCCAGCAGAGCTATGCATGGGTTGGACACAAATTGATGTAGGTGCAGCAGGATCCCCCATACCAGTGCAAACTTGTTACTATTCCTGTTGCTATGACTGGTATCCGACATGAAGCAATTTAGGGGAGGGAGGGTTGATTTCAGCAAACAGCCTAAGAGGGGATGCAGGTCAGTCACCATGGTAGCGAAGGCATGGCTACCGGAGCATGAGGTAGGTCATGTTCTGTCCACAGCCAAGAAGTAGAGAGAGAGAGAGCAGGAAGGAGGATCAGGCAAGAAAATCTTTTTTTTTTCTAATGTTGGCTTTAGCTCTTATTTATTTTATTTAAATATTGTATTTATCACAAAGTTGCTTGCCAATTATCAAATATTTCCATGCCCCACTTTTCACATCTGTAGAGCAAGAACAGTATCAGCTAATACATAACATTGTAAAAAGTGGACTCTCAATAATGCTAAGTCCTTTCATTCTTTCCGATTCTAGTACAAAACCTATTGTCTTTTCTTTTTATTATTATTGGGTACGGGCAAGAAAATCTTAAAGCTAGCGATCCACTTACTCCAGCAAGACTCCACCTCCTAAGGGTTTCACAACCCTCTGAAACAGAGCCACCAGCTGGGGACCAAGTGTTCAGACACATGAGGCAACAAGGACACTTCATATTCAAACCACAAAACCCATCTTGCCCATCAATAATATTCATGATAATAGCCCAACTGTCGATTTTTAAAGATTCATTTATTTATTTTATGCGTATGAGTACACTGTTGCTGTCTTCAGACACACCACAAGAGGGCGTCAGTTCCCATTACAAGTGGTTGTGAGCTACTATGTGGTTGCTGGGAATTGAACTCAGGACCTTTTTTTAATGTCAAGAACCACAGACTATGAACAGTAAGACTTACTACCATACCTGTTTTATAGACTTAAAAACTGAGGCTTATGGCCTCGAGCTCAGAAATCCGCCTGCCTCTGCCTCCCCAGTGCTGGGATTGAAAGCATGCGCCACCACTGCCCGGCTTTTAGCAGCTTTTATGACATTGNTAAGCTATATTTTTCATCTTTATTTCTTTAATTTTCTTTTTTTATAGTTTAATGTATTTTAATAGCANACTTACAGGAACAGCACAGAAGACAGACAACATTAAAAACATGTACTTGTATGTAGGACAACTCAGTTAGAAAAGTATAGTGAATGGATGAAATCTACTGTGTGATAAAAATGCTACAAACACCATTTAGTTGTCGTCAATAAGAAATTTACTTATTTTTAAAAAAATCCAAATGCTGGCATTGTCCAGAAAATTTTAACAGGTTTATTTATAATTGTTATAAAGTTGAACTGTTGAAATGTGTTCACTGAAACATTTTGCTTGCATTAATGCTTTACATCTTGCATTTATATTAAAAATTCACACAAAAAAAAAAAAAACTGAGGCTTAAAGATATACATTAATGCCAAGCATGACGGTACACGCCCTTAGTCTCAACACTTGGGAGAGACAAGTAGGTCTTTGTGAGTTTGAGGTCAGCCTGGTCTACATAGTGAGTTCCAGGTTAGTAAAGGCTTTGTAGAGAGATCTTGTCTCAAAAAACAAACAAACAAAACAAATGTGCTAACAAAAAGATAATCACTAAAGAGTTCATACAGATAAAGAAATGTAATTTCCAGAGGTTGTCTCATAAGTCTGAGACCAAGGTGAGACCTTCAAGGGTAAGGACAATCCTGTTAGGGACATTGAAACGTAAGAGTTGTCTAGTGAGGGAGAGGGGATAAAGGGCCAGAAGGTAAGAATAAGTCTCACTTCCTGCCTATTCTACTTTTAAGCAATGAACATGCAACATTTTGATAAGAGAAACCAATAAAAAATGGGGGGTATGCAAGTGTGTGTGGGGGGGTGTGTGGGTGTGTTAGTGTATGTAGGTATGTGTGTGTGTGCAGGTGTGTTCATGTATGTACGAAGGTGTGTTTGTATGTAAAGGTGTGTTTATGTGTGTATGCAGATGTGTGTGTGTGCATATGCAGGTGTGTTCATTTATGTATATGTGCACAGGTGTACTTGTATGTGTTGAAAGAACAAGGAAGAAGAACTTTTGATGGGGCTAAGTCCCTCTAGCCTCTCATTTGGGTCTTTGTCTTTAGATGGGGGTCTCACTATAAAGTCTAACCTGCGTAGAATTCATTATGTAGACCAGTCTGGCCTTCAGTCCACAGCAATCCTCCTGCCTCTGCCTTCCAAGTGCTGGCATTATAAGAGAACACCATCATACAGGCTCAGATGTGGGTCCACATGACTGACTAAGTGTCCTTAGTACCTACATACAGCTCTGCCATCCTCATGGTCCTCCTTACTGGTTTGTCCCTCTGGACTAAGGGGATAAGCACAGATTCAAGCTGCGGTCCCTGGAGTCAGGCAAAGGGAGACCTATCACAACCTCATCTAGACATCACTAGGCAATGACTTCCCTCTTCTCCTCAGAATCACACTGGTCTAGCTGTGGCCATAGAACCACAAACTTAACCAAAAGACAGTGGAATGTCAGGTCCTCCCAAAATACATGTCATTAACTGACCCTTCTTCTTTTGATGGGATCTCATTTAGTTCAGGGTGGTCTCAAATTGGCTAAGTAGTTGAGGATGACCTTGAACTCCTGATCTCCTGCCTCTACCTCCCAAGTGCTGGAATTACAGGACAAGCCACCACACCCAGTCTTTATGGTTTCCTTAATAATAATAATAATATTTTTGGAGAACAAAAAAGGGTATATTTTTCCTGAATATTGGAAGGCCTACAAGGCTATGGAAAGCCCAAATTCCTGTGGTCTCACAGAGATGGCAGGGCTAACAGCTGAGCTTGGGGTCTCTAGCTGTTTCCTGTGGGAGTTCTCTCAGCTCTGACTCTGACCATCTCCTTGGTTACAAAACTTTTCTCTTCCAGAACTCCTCAGAAGATCTGCAGTCTGCCCCTCAGTAGGACACCAGCTGAAGTGAGTGTGTATATTGCTGCTCCCACTAAGGAAAGGAGAGACCCTCTCTAAGTTTAGATCAAAAGGCAGAAAGTATTGTAACAGCTATTTACAAAAGGAGATACAGAATTACCATTTGGAAGGACAACTCGGCTTCTGGGGATAATCACAAAAGAAAGGAAAGCAGGGCACAGCAAAGATGTTTGTGCAGTATTGAGAGAGTATCTGTTTTAATAGTTACAAGTAGCAAGGTCTTCCCCAGGAAAGAACACTAAGTGCTTACTCAATAGCAGATACTCAGTCCTGAAAACATATATGCAAGTAACATTATACAGACTGTGCAGGTTGTACTTACTATTTAGGAATATACATAAGTAGAGAGATATAGATATATATACATATATCTACATGCACACACAAGAACACACATGTTTGCATGTAACAACAACTAATGAAAGAGAGGTTATGACTGTGAAAGAGAGCAAGGAGGGGTATATGGGAGTATTTTGAAGAAGGAAAGGGAAGGGGGAAATGATGTAATTATATTATAATAATCTCAAAAAGT
Organism: Mus pahari; assembly: GCF_900095145.1. Classification (NCBI taxonomy): domain Eukaryota; kingdom Metazoa; phylum Chordata; class Mammalia; order Rodentia; family Muridae; genus Mus; species Mus pahari. Next base: position 54,294,650 of record NC_034597.1, on the reverse strand, counting down.
AAAGTTGGTGACAGCTCAAATATCTGTCAACAGATGGATAGAGAAATAAAATATGGTCTGTACATATGGGCTAGCATCATTTGGCCTTCGAGAGGGTGGAAATGCTAGTGTGTGCTACAATGTGGATGAAGTATGAGGATGCAGTGCTAAGTGGGACGAGTCAGTTATAGGTGTCAAACTCATACAAGAAGAAGGCGGAGGGGCTGGGGATGTGCTGTATGAGTGCTTACTATAGAACCACAGGCTGGACTACAGAATGGTGGAGTTTAGGTCCCCTCAAAACGCATAAGATCTCTGTGTTTCTTGTATGAGGCTGAGTTTGATCCCCAGAGCTGTCAGTTTGACATGGTAATATGTGCCTATAATCACACCTGGTGGCAGAATCAAGAGTTCCAGCTCATGTTATTTGACAACTTTAAAGCCAGCCTGAGCTATAAGAGACCTGGTCTCAGGACAAAGAAAAGAAAGGAGGGAGGGAGGAAGGAGCAGGGCCAAGAAGGTGCGTGCCTGTAATTCTAGCACTTGGAATGGGAGGCAGGAGGATTGGATGTTCAAATCCAGCCTGAGCTACATAGTAAAATCCTGTCTGAAATCAAAACTGGGGAACTAGAGAGATGGCTCACTGGTTGAGAACATTTGATGCTCTCTCAGAGGAACAGAGTACCCATATTGGTGGTGCACAACCACCTGTAACTCCAGCCTCAAAGATACATACACAGACACATAACAAAGGCAAAAATAAATCTATTTTTAAAAAGGTAAAATAGGGGTGGGTGGAGTTTAACAGTAGGGCTCTTGCTTGCTTGGTATGCTCTGGGCTTGGGTTCCAGTAATGAAAGAGAGAGAGAGAGACAGAGACAGAGACAGAGACAGAGACAGAGACAGAGACAGAGAGACAGAGAGAGAGAGACAGAGACACACAGAGAGACAGAGAGACAGAGATAGACAGGCAGAGACAAAGAGACAGAGGAAGGAAGGAAAAGAGACACAGTAACAGAGAGGGAGGAAGGGAAGGAAGGAGGGAGGGAGGGAGAATGTGTCTAGAGGGGGATATGGTTGTATAGAAATGTCCTTAATGCCACTGACCCCTGCGGATTAAAGCGACTGAAGTAGTAACATTTGTGTTGTGTTTATTTTATAATAACCACAGTAGAACCCACGTGACCAAGGCACTGGGCTGGTGACAGTTCTCCGGCTGGACAGAGAAGGCCTGTGCCTCGTCATGTTCAGCTCACTCTTCAGGAATTTTAATGACCTGACGCTTCAGGGAGTTTTACATGAACATCTTCCTATTGAAGAGTTTCTGCAAGTCATCTGGTAAGGGCAACACATAGAGACGGAGAGCTATGGTGGACACCTTATTCATCACTCTGCAAATACTCATAACAAAGTTCTTGGAAGGGAGGGAGACGCGGTCCTGTCTCTTTTACATCTTCCCCTTTTCTTCCAGGCCTTCCTTCATCTCTCTTTCTCTTCGGCACCTATTTTCTCCTGGTAGACACCCCTGGCTTTTCATTTCTAGGTTCTTGTTCTGCATTTGGAGATCAGTAATAATGTGTCTGGATTCTCTCCACCATTTAGGGACTGTTTCAAGGACCCCGGGAAACTAAGAACTGGGAAATGCATTAAAGTATGCCGGCATTATGTTTACTCTTCTTGTTATTATTAAGATGTTCCTCTGGGAAACACCAACTCCACAGGGGCCATCTACCCTGAGTAAAACCAGAGGGATCTGTTTGCCTGGTTCCCACGGCTCACTCTGTGAACCTTTCTAAGTGCCTAACCCTGCATTCCTGGGTCACTTGGAGGGCAATGGAAATGGAGCTCCATGTCCCTAGGAGTATTCAACAGAGCTGACAGTCACCTGGAAGAAGATTCCTGCTCAGGGAAGGAATAATTCCAATTCTCTTCCTATGCTAAGAGGCCACTGATTATCACATGTTTAGGACTCAACTGATGGGGAAACCAAAGTGGGTTCCATAGTTCCCACCTCTCTGAGTTTGGGATACTTCACTCAAGGTCATAATCTACACTCCCGGAGGATCTGCTGCTCCTGGTGCTAACCAACAATGCTCTAAAACATCCACTGCTTTTAACTGCCCCATAGGCTAGGCGATAGGAGGAGAGTCTCCTCCCCTCTGGCCTGTAGGACCACTTTTCTAAGGGCAAGCCTGGGGTTTCTAAGGGCAGCAGGTTGAGGGAGGAGCATTCTCCCAGTAAATGGTGATGCCCTAGGAGTGTTCCATCTGTGTGCAGTCCTTCTGAGTGACCTTGGGCAGACTCAGCAGAACCTCCTGGATGTAGATTTGCTTTAAAAAAAAAAAAAAAAAAAAGGCCAGCCAGTGCTTTATGCCCCGACAGGGCTTCCTTCCACTTCCACACATACCAATGAGAAAAAGCCAGCCACAGGACTCGCTGAATTAATGAATCACTTCTCTTATCTATTTTTTGCTGTTATCTAATTCTGAGAGGGAAGCTGGGAGCAGAGGGAGTCCGGAGACATAGCTCACAAAGTCTCCCTCCCACCCGGCTGAAACAGGCTGGAATCTCTGGGCCTAGAGGCTGATCTGTCCCTGAAAGCTGGCCTCCAACAAGCTTGGAAGAGCTTCCACCTAGGGTGAGTCACCTCCAAATGGCCCTCCTGCCAGGAGGCCAGGAGGAACAGCCAGGGAATGGAAGCCACAGGAGCACTGTGCATGGTGGAGAGGAACCTGGGAAAGAGGGAACAGAAAGGCTGTCCAGGGTGCCCACCCAGGTGTAGTGGGGTGGGTACTGGGAGTTCTTCAGCCTTTGCCTAGAGGAAAGAAAATAGATTGTTTCTAGGACAACCTGCTGAGGTTTCTCTCTCTCTCTCTCTCTCTCTCTCTCTCTCTCTCTCTCTCTCTCTCTCTCTCTCTC
>NC_034597.1:54287492-54291606 GCF_900095145.1 Mus pahari | reverse complement strand
GGATGCAGACTGACCACAGAGGCCAAGCAGATTGAAGCGGGTGCCCTGGGCCTTTGCTCCCTCCAGCAAACACAGGTCTCTTTGCTTTTCCTGGGGTCCCCTGTGGCCACCTGTGTCCTCTGGAGGACTCAGGCAAGTCCTTCCCAGCCAGGCCACAGTTCACCCTGGAAGCTTTGGGCCAGAAAGTGTGCAGCCGGTCCCCAGGCACTGACTGTATTGGTTAGTTGTGAATGGTTCTTTTTTTTTTGGGGGGGGGGGGTTGTGCCTCCTTTTCTTTGCTCAAACAGGCCAAGGGTCAGCCAGCTGCTGTGTGGGTCTGATTTTCATTGATCCCAGGGTCAGTGTCTAGCTGGGTAGAGATGGGTCCTGTAGGTGTATGGAAACAAGCATAAAGCATGCTTCCCGTTCGCTCTGTGCGGGAAGAAGCCTGGGGCTGTGTGGACTTTTGTAGCTTTGTCAAACCTACCTCTCTCTCCTTCTTCTCAAGATAGGGGTGGTGGGTGCTGAACTTTGAATCCTATTACCCGAGGAAAGGGCTGAATCCTAAATAAGGGGAGTCAAGACAGCAGTAGTCTTTTGAGAACAGGACTTGGAATAAGGAAGCCGGAGGCCTTGGAAGAAATACAAACAACTCTCGGGTCCTGCCAGGCTGGTAGCATTGCTGTCCAGACCTCCTCCACCTGCTCAGATGCTGACAACAGACATCCGGGCATTTTTAATACTGGTGCATCTTCTGGCACTGGGTAGGATTTGGTGTCCAAGTGTCTAGATTCCCTTGTACTGGTGCAGGACAAGTTGCCTCTGCAAAGTAGAGATTATATTCCCCTGCAGTCAGTCCCTCTTCCCCCGGAAACTAGCATGGACTTCCAGGATTAAACTCAAAAGCTACCTGGAAACTTACCCTTCCCCTCTACCCTGTACTGTCAGCACATCACTTATTTCCTCCTATTCTCATCCCCTGGTGCTCTCAAAAAAAAATTTTTTTTAAAAATTGAAGCATTAAAAAAATTACTTACACTGATTAAAGGAAAACCTTACTTCAAGGCTTGTATGAATTATGATCACTTGCATTCATCGTCAGCATTGTTGGTATTGCTGTTTAGTAGCTGCAAATGGTTTGTTTCTGCTCTCTTTATTTTGATAAATCAGTCTAGGGCAGATGGCATTTGAAAGCTCCCCTTTGTGAGCTTGTGTTTTACAGGCTCATTGCCACGGTTTCGCTCTTCTAGGAACATGCTCTGAACATGTTTTTTTTTTTTTTTGGATCGCATTTAGTGGGATCTTAAAAACAGTTTTCTGTGATTGGCACGAAAGAAATCCTCATGAGCTGGTCCCCGTTGTGTCTCTCGGGGCCAATCAAATACCCATTTCCAACGGCTTTCTAATGCCTGTTTCTGTTTGCACAGGAAGGGAAGTCACGGTTTGCACCCGTGAAGTCTGGGGAGGTTCAGAGCTGGGAACTGCCCAGAGGAAGGGGTTCGGGGCTACAGCCATCAATCTCCAGTTGTTTAAACATAACGCTAAGTGGAGACTCGAGGCAATTATCCGAATAATGGGGGAGGGGCACTTTCACCTACATTATCCGGATCGAAAGTGCGGCGTGGGGACAAATCCGGGGCTTTTTAGGCCCTGGAGGTTCTCAGCGGTCTTGGGAATTTGAACGGCTTTTCTGTCGGTTGTGCAAAGGAAATTAAGGGAGATTTCTAGAAAGGCTTGACAAGCTATCCTACAAGGAGTGGGGGGCGGGGGGCGGCTGGGGGGCGCCGCGGGACTCCCGGATCTTGGGTGATAAAGGCAGGGGACAGATCTAAGATCAACAAACCTAGCGGCGTCAGGCTTGGGCGGAGGGTAGGAAAGTTCAGAGATGGGCGCCGGGGAGAACCACAATCCAATCCGTCGGTCAAAAGAAAGAGGTGGGGGCGTCGAGCGTGCAGCGGGGAGGGAGTACAGGGCACGGCCAAGAGTCTTCTTGCCTGTAGACCGAGGGCCCCCAAGTGTCTGGCGGCGGGAGGGGGGAAACCCCTCCACCAGTTAGGCTTCTCAGGGGACAGAAAGTGGCACTCTTTAAAGGGGTGGATGCGATGTGGGTAAGAAGATGGGGAATCTCAAATAATACGACCACAGAAAAAGCCTCTGCACTGCCCAGAAAGACAGAACTGTCCCCAAATGAGAGACGTTATAAATGAAGACACTATTATTAGTGTTGTCTAGTTAAATCCTTGATGTGCGTCTCTAGGTAGCTCACAAACTCCTCTTGCATCCTTGATTGGCTTGCTTTCCTCACTCCCCGAATGAGGAGGAGAAAGATGGGAGAAATATGCCCAAAGTCCAGCCGAAAAGCTGAGGCTAGTCGCTGAGTGACTCCTCTTCAGATTAAATCTCTCCTCGAGGCCCCGCCAACCAGGCACGCAGCCCGCGGGCAACGTGGCAGTAAGCGTGAGGATTGCTGCAGCTTGCCCGCGGAGCCTGGGCTTTGCTGGACCTCCCCACACGGAATCTGAGGTGTGGAGGCGAAGCCGGGCGGCCCGGTGGAAGCAAAGTGCCAAAGGCTGAGCAGGGGCCCTTTCTCAAGGCTGGGAATGTCCCCGCAAACGGGGTTCGCTACCACTTTCCCGTGTCCGGCTCATCACTTAGCTCTGGGTAGAAAATCCGACACCAGATTGCTCCTTTCAACCAGTCTGGCCCCTGGTGGCCCAAGTCTCTTTGGGGAGGGGGCGGGGATGGCGAATGGTTGGGTCGTGGCTGAAGAATACTAGCTAGTCCGCTTCCTTGCTCGCAGGGTTGATGAGCTATGAAGCTTGGTCTACGGGCAAGAAAGTTCCAGCCAAGACCACTCTTGGGACCTACCTGGGCCATCGTGCTTTGCGCCTGAAACTCCTCAGCAGAACAAAGCCCATGACGACCTGGGACCGCAAAAAGAGCGGGTATTGTACCTGCTGCTCTCTCTTGCACCTCTCCAGGTGTCCTAAGTGGTACCCAAAAACCCCTCTCCGGGGTGCCTGATATTGCGGGGCTTTTTCCGCTTGGGATTTAATAATAAAGACACGGAGACCTCTGTATAGAATAAACGCTGTTGGCCTGTTTGCTGGGGCAGTCTCTCAGCTAGCTCACCAGACTCAACCCGACTTCCCCCTGCCACCGCGTTTCTCCACGTGGCTCCTGTTCTACCTCCCTGCCCTGCTCCCGAACTCATAGGAAACTTGGTACCCATTTCTTCCTACATTGCTTCCGCCCTAAAAAAAAATATGCCAAACCAAAGTGGCTCGGTGGAAGCCCGCTTCCACAGAAAGGAGAGAGAGAAGCGTAGGTTTAGGGGTGATTTAAGTCAGTGTAGTAGCTTTCCAAGCTTTCCCTTAAATGTGCCCCCAACTTGACTGTTATCAATACCCCTATGGAAAAACCTTCAGTGGAAGGATCTTAGCCACCCCAGGCTCCATGCCGCTATACACGTAATCATTCTCTTTTCTCTGGCCGAGTTTGGTGCAATATTGAGGGAGTCACGGTTTACAAGGAGCTGGTTGATGAGTGGCCAGAGAAACTGGGACTAAGGAAAATTCCTTCCTTCATCTGAGTTCTTGGTTCCGGCCTCCCGCAAATCAGAACTGTCTTTGAAGGTGCGTATTTCTTGAACTTTGGGGAGTCTGGCTTGCCTAGAAGAGCGGAGCGACTTGGCATCCGCGTGCCGACATTCAGGGAAGGACACTCCCGCCATTCGCGAACTCCGACCTTAATGAAATTTCGATCTTAATAAAATTTCTGGCAGAGCGTCACATTGCCGAGCATACTGAAAAGCTAGAGTGGTGGCTGCAAACACACACACACACACACACGCGCGCGCGCGCGCGCGCGCGCGTTACCCTTAAGTAGCTACATCACTGAAGTGCAGTGAAGGTTGAGTGGGCGCTCGAGCTGGTCCCTGGACCCAATGCTGTTGTTTCATTGGATACCGGGAAAGGGTGCTTCTGCCCTCTGCGCACCCTCCCCTCTCCGCCCGTCAGTCTTAGGAGCGTCTTTATTCATTCTGTATAATCTGCTTAGCCTGGTTTTCTCCTTTCTCTCCCCCATTTCTCCTCCTCCTCCTCCCTCTCCCTCTCCCTCTCCCTCTCCCTCTCCC
>NC_034597.1:54252910-54287257 GCF_900095145.1 Mus pahari | reverse complement strand
ACTATTTAAGACAGATTTTATTTTAAATTTGAACCTGTCTACTTGGGGGAGAGAAGAGTCAGTCCATTCTCCCTCCCTCTCCCTCTCCCTCTTCTCCCCTCTCTTACTCTCTCTCCTACTCATCACCCGTCCCTCCATTCTTCCCCATCCCCTCTTCTAACTCAGCGCCAGAATTTTCCTACTCTGGCTTAATGGAAATTGTCGCCTTCATCTGATTCCCTTTCCTCCAGTTTTGCACCTTAACTCGTTTACTGCCTGCCAGTTACCTTCAAATGCATACTGCCTGCCTTTACATTTCCCTCCGGAACCGACTGGGTCTTTCCTCTTCCATTGATATATCATCCACGCTTTTTATGATAAATTTGTCTTGTTCATTTTCATGTGTTACTCCCCTTGCATTGGATGAATCAAAAGCTTTTTTATGGTGAATTATCACCTCCATTTCAATTTCTAAATATCAAACTACATCGTAGCTAATTCGTTTTCTCTTAAGGAGTTTCTGGGGCTTCTCCTCCTGCCCAAATAACTAGGACACTATAACAACCTTCCAACGGCTCCTCAGTAGTGGTTTTTTCTTTTTTCAAAATTGGATAGTAATGTGAAGAAAAAAAAAATGAGGCCAGATGCTTTATCCTGCTAAGGTATTTATTATGGCTTCCCACTAACTCCAGAGATTTACAGGGAAATGATAGTGCACAAGTGGCTGACTACCCATGTTCACCAGCTAAGATTGTATTTGCTTTCTGTTAGATCTCTGTAGCTCTATCATAATAATGATAGAACAATTAGCTGTCCCTTGTAGATACACAATGATTTTGAGTGCTTATTATTTGCTTTATGTGGAATTTGTTGTTAGATCACACATGAGCATTTTTCTAGAATAGTCTTGATAGTAGATGAGTTGTGCTCTCAGAAAGTGACTGAAGGCAGAAACTTAGGTTAGCCTCTAAGCTGAGAAATGGAAAACATCTTCTCTTAAGAATCAATCAATCAAACAAACAAACAAAAAAGAATGATTAACTCTTAAGAGAAGTCTATAACAAACTTTTAAATAACCAAGATCATTAGCCAAGCTCGGCACCTCCCTCCTTTAATCCCAGTCCTGAGGAGGCTGAGGCTACAGGGCCACCAGGATTTTGAGGCCAGCCTGGGTTACAGATTAAGGACCACCCCATCTCCAAAACAAACAAAAACCAGAAAGAAAGGAAGGTAGAAAGGCTGCTGGTGGGTTGAAAATTGACATAGGGAAATCAGAAGGGGAGACAAGCGTGAACTCAGAACACTGTACTCTGCTCTCTCATGATCTGAAACAGCAAAGAGGAAGGAAGTTGAACCCGACGCTGGAATTCTTAAACACTGTTCAGGCAAAACATGAAGGGTTATTGGAGGGGGTGATATCTCAAAGTGTTTCTAGACCCTTAACATTGACAAGCAGAATCAAAGAGTTCTTGTATTTAGACTTACTCCCGAAGTCCCACAGACAGTCGGGTGGGGAGTGGGAGAGACTTGGGGTTTAGGGGGAGTTCTGGGAGCCCAGTGAAAGGGCCTTAGTGTTCTGCACTTTCTTAGCAATCGCTCTGGTTTTTGTGCCTTCCTGGTTCCCTTGTGTTCGACCACCACCACTCCCATCACCACCACTGCTGGGGTTTACCTCTATTGTTGATAACAGAAGGGCTGCTATCTAATCTGGTCGGCACCAAGAACAATCCATTAGCCCTCAGTATTTAGCATTTATCCGGGGTGGGGGAGGAGGAAAAGATTATGCTGCCTCATCCCACTGCAGCCTGAGTTGTGCCACTGAGGAGAGAGGAACGAATGAAACTCAAAACTCACCAAGAAAATGGAGTTGCCTGGTGCTGATAAATTATATTTTCACCCTTTGCTATACCCCTTTGAGTTGGAGGGATAGTTTTTCTTTTAAAGAGATGTATATGCTCTTACTTTACTTTAGGTGTGAAAGATTCCATTTTTCACCCAATGTCCTTTAGGGCGGCAGAGATGGGAATCCATCCAGTCATTCATTCATTCGTTCATTCATTCAGCAAACATTTGCAAAGCCTCACTCCACGCCAAGCCTTGTGCCTTGTACTGACAGGTTAAAGTATTTGCCCAAGATGAGGGCTATGCTGACAACTGGGGCGGTACCCTAAATCAACTATTACAGTCCTATGACTGACTGCTTCTCTCCCCCAAGGCACACAAATCGGAGCTGTGGGGAGTGGGAAGGGCTCCAGAGGTTATCTGGTCCAGCCTTCCATTCAATTCAAGAATCCCCTCCCCAACATGCTAGTGAGCAGGCCCCTGACTCTGCCCTCCACCAGCTAGGAGAGGGAAGAGCAGCTTTCCTGGGATTCCCCTCCCAAAGTGGTCCAAGGTCCTCAGCAGTTCAAGGTCCTCAGCTGCCACCATGATCTAGGCTTGCTCTTGCCTAAGTTCAGAGTGCCAACCCTCTAGTAAAAGCTACTGCTGTGGTTCTGAGTGGTTGGCTCCTCCAAGAGCCAGAGGTTACTATTTCTCCCACCTAAGCATCCTTGCTTCTTCCCTCCAGTCCTGGAAATGGAGATTCCTGAATTGATGGCACTTTCCCCCTTGAAACCTGACAGTGGGAAGGGCCTTGGCCAAGCTGCTTTTTCCTCAGTTGCCCACAGGGGATGCATGCTGCCAGGTCAGAGAAAGCCCCAGGCAGTAAGTAGCCAAACAATGTCCAGAGGCTGGATTCTAGGTCCAATATAGCTCTGTGACAAGCTAGGTGACCTTGGAGAGGTTATTTTTGTAGCATATTCTAGGAATAAGATGCATGCATGTGCTCCGTATAGCTGAGCCTGCCACCTTTTGCAAAGATAAAATTGCTCTCTAGAAGGAGTCTGAGGTTACAAAAAGCAATTTATAGACAAGAAAGAACATTCTGGAAACTTTTCTACCACTTTACTGACTGGTTATCTTAGACCAATTACCTTAAAAAAAAAATCTGTGTTTCAGTTTCCTGTGTTTTAAAGTCTTCCTAAACCGGTCTGCAGACAAGCTCTGGGTCCCCGAAATAGTCACTAGTTGACAGGGTGACATGGTAAAAAGCATTCCGCTAGACATTAATAGCCTCGTTGATTTTTGTCTTTCTCTCTGTTTTTTCCTCTCTAAACTTATGACTTACAAATTCTTCAGATATCAAATATGTTCAATAAGAAGCCGATGATAGCCTAGTCCACGAGCATTATCTTTAACTTGTCCAAAATTGGGAATTGAGCACTGTCAGAGGAAGACCAGAGCTGGGGCTGTGGTCTTTTGGAAGGCATTGGGTAAGTCTCCATGTAAGTCCCTGTGACTCTTTGCTTGCACAGAAAGAAAGTACCCAGAGGAATTGCTGAGGCTCCTACAAGAAAATGCATCAATAACCAAACCTGAGGACTTGACAATCACACTTCAGAAGTGTGGAAAAATTGATAGCAACCTACATTGTAAACAGCTAGGATTTATTATTGCTATGTTTTCTTGACATTTAATGATATAGCAAAGTCTCATAGTAGCTTTTTATCTTTTATGTTTTTAAGGTTTTCTGATTGTTTGCTAGCCATGAGTCTCCTTTTTGCTAACAATGTTCTTTGCACTGAGTCCCAACTTTTAAATTACCATGGATTGAGAGCCACTCTTTAGTATGTAAAACTTCCTTGAGAAGACAGAATGAAGCAGTTATGTTCTTAATGGTTCTTTTCATAGGTGTAGTTAAGGGTCTGGGGTTTTTTTTTGTTGTTGTTGTTGTTATCCATTCTGTCTTTTCAAATGAACTATAATGTGAATGTGTTTCTTTCAAATTAAAAACAAACAAACAAACAAATTTTTGAAAGAAATGGGGAGGACTGATTAGATCTTGAGTGGGTCAGCCTCCCTAAGATCTTTATGGCTGTTTTCAAGGTAAAGGCTGTATAGGTTCCTAACTCAATGTGCAGGGTACGACTGTACAACAGCCCAGGGATACTTCCTGCCTGGGGAGGTTCCTGCCTGAAGCTGTGATTTCTATACAGTGCCTCCCCTCCTCCTCCTCTGGGGAGCTTCACCACCCTCCAGGCAGTCTAAAATCTCTGCAGCAGCCTTGAATTTCTGAAACTGAAAGCTCTCTGTTCCTGCAATTATTCCTCCCGACTCACACTCCCTTTGCTGGCAGAAAGGTTTGGGATGTCTGAGCCAGGTGCTGGGCTAACTGGGAAGACAAGTTGATTATTCCAGCCTGGGAGGAGGAGGAAGGTGCATTGGGGGTTAAAGGAAGTCAGACTTTCAGTCATGGCCAAGAGGCCAGGGGGCTACCAGAAAGAAAGACCTTGGTAAGAAACCCAGAGAATTCTAGCCAGACCTTCAGAGAACAAAAGCACTTCAGGATACACTAAGTGCCAGGTGCCTTTCTTTTTCTGACACTGAAAACATCTCTTAGCAATTTCCAAAGGCAGCTGTCCTCTCCCTCCGCAGGCAAAATGTAGGAGGGAAGGGAAAGATGCTAACAGAAAGAATGAGCAGTGGGCAATGCAAACTGTACACAAACAAACTGCAATGCAGGTCCAGGAGAGCTAAGGAGAGCTTCCAATGAGCTTGTGCTGTTACTTATGTCAAAGCAACACTTGCAAATGATGATACAAGCAGCAGGTGCTAGCCCTTTCCTGGTTCCCTATTTAGCAAATTGCAACACACTTACTGCCCTGAAATGCCACTAGGATCATCTTTCTACAAGTTCTAAAAGTTTTTTTTTTGTTTGTTCGTTTGTTTGTTTTTAAACTTCAGGATCAGCCTTGATTATTCCAGTGGGTAGATGGTTCTTGCGCACTGCAGGATTTTAGGTTTCTGTAGTGTGATTTCAAACTCCTGTGTTCACCTCTTCCGGTCTCTGCTGAGGTAAGCAGGACCCAGCCAGGCACGTAGTCAGTCACCTTCAAGCTTCCTCTCACCACAGCACTGGTGTGGTGGCAGGTGCTGTCCTGGAGAAAGTTTCACAGGGGGCAGGTTCACATGCTCTTGTTGACAACCCGATTCTATCCTGTATTTATGAAAAGAACCAAACCTACAGCCAGAAGGGGCCATTGATATGACCCGGCTATGGTAGAGCTGCAAGGCAGGCAAAAGAAACCAAGAAGTAAAAAGAGCAGGGCTGGGCTGTGTCTCCCCTGCACTTGAGGAAAGACAAAACCGAACCTCATTCCTATAGATGAGAGTTGCTGGGTCTCTGGGTTGTGTGACCCTGGCTGCTTTTCTCACTAAGGTATCATTTGGCATTTCCAGAAGTGTTTCTTCACATAGATTTTTAATCAACCAACCATAGGCCTCAGAGAAACTTCCCTAGGTGCTCAGTATTAATTTATGTGATATAAAAATAATTTTCTCTTGTAATCCAGAGGGAGCAGAAGACATCAAACAGCCCTCCTCCTGGTTCTGCTTCAAGTGCTAGGTACTAGCCCCCCTCATCTCTGTATTGAGAATGGAGGACTGGCCTTCTGGTGTATCCAAGCGCTTTCAGGAATGTGTTATATTTGCCCCTCCCAGGAGTCCTCTGGACTAATCAGTTGTGGGTATTGCTGTGATGGTCGAGGAAACTGAGTTGTCCTGCCGAAGGTCACATCACTAATAAGTAACAGAATTAAACTCTAATGCTTGCTTTAACTACCCCAAGCTGCCTCCCCACCCTCCTGATGCCGGAGATCAGATGGCCCTTATCAACTGCTCTGTAATTGCTCTAATAGGGGTTATCGGGATCCCTCATTTTGCCTATCCCAAAATCATGGAGTTAAAGAACAGCTCTGGATTCTTAGGGTTGGTGGAGCCTCGCCTCGCCCCGCCCCATCCCACCCCTTTCGCAGGTGTGGCCCCGGAGGGGTTAAAGTGATCTGCCAAAGGTCAGTCATGTATAAGTGGAGAATGACCAATGTCATTTTTAAAAATTAGTTAAAAGAACTGCCTACCAAGCCCATTTTTATGGCTTATTTTAAGCAGGTTAATGAGTATACCAGGCACAGCCTTAACTCCCAACTGAGTAAATGCTGACACTAGTTTATAGATTGAGCAGATAAGCAGCAATAAGGAATTATTCATCGCTCATTTATCATCCAGCCTACTGCAAGTACAAGGCATAAAGTAAAGCAAATAGCAGCATTAGACCCCACGCATGTGGAGCAGTCAGGACAGCAAAGACTTCGTGCTCTACAGAGCTTGTGCATGGGTAGTGCCTGAGCCGCAGGTCTTCTGAGATGAGAAAAAGGAAAACATTCAGGGAACATACGTGCATCACACAAACAGGCTGTACAAGTTAGACTTTTGGAGCACACGTGCCATGACACACACATGGAGGTTGGAGTCACCTTGAAGGAGTCAGCTCTTGCTTGCCACTGTGCTGGCCCTGGGTAAACAACTCAGACTAGGAAATGCCTTTACTAAGTCAACCATCTTGCCATCCCCAGGCATATAGAGCTCCTATTTGGTCTTCAATGAATTCAGGCACTAATTCGTTCTTCTAAGTGATATCAAGCACCCATTGCTCACAGAGTACTGTGGGGAATTACATTATTAAACACCAATTCTTTCTGCTACCTTTCTAGTTTAATGAAGTAGAAAGCATACAAACACACACATACACACCTAACTCAATCTCATGAGTCTTTGGGATGACAGCTTATATCATGGGCAGGGTCAGCTGGAGTCAGAAGAAGGTGTGCCTGCGAATGAATAGGAAGAAAGAGAAGGCTGTCTATCAAGTCTAGGAGAGAGACAGCCTTGTTACAAGCCTTCTGTTCCCAACAGTGAGTACGAGAGGGCTGAGTGACATCATAGCTAGAAATGACACCATGAATTGATAGCCTCAGCCAAGACCCTAGCCCCAAAGGCCACGAAACACCAACAGCCTGGTAGATAGCAGATAGAATCTGTCCATTTTTTATTATCCCATTTGGGGCAGATGTTGAAAAACGAATAAATCAACAGACAATGTACTTGTTTGGGGGGGGCGGGGGTAAGTGCTAATGAATTTGCACGTGCTATTCAGAAAGCTAGCTAGCTTTTTAGATTTATTAATGTTTTATCAGTCCCCGTTCACCAATGGTAGACTTCAGGCACAAAGTTCAACATCAATAGCAGAGCAACCCACAAATCTAGTAAGCGACTTTGCTCCCAGCAGCCCTAAGACCCCACCTTGAGGCACCACCACATGGTTCACTGTCCAGTGTCTGGCCCCCGTGTCTTCAGGCACATGACCACTGACTCTACTGGAAAGAGAACTGGGAAGATATTTACTCAAAACTCTAGACTCATTCGGCTCAGCAAATTCAAACAACTTATGCAGAGGGTGAGAATAGGAAATGTGTTCTGGTGGTGCTACACAGGACAGCATGTACCCACTGGCCCTGTCTCAGGTAACACAGGCCATTGTGTCACCTATGGGTCAACAATGAAAGCAGAAGAATGGTCCAGATGCCTGGGTACCAGTGACCTCCCAGTACCCATCTTAATTATTGTGAGCACTGGAATACATACTAATCCACAGGACTGTTAGGAAGGTAACCTGGAAATACAATACTGGCCCAATTTTGGAGTGGTTTGTCCTTGGTCTAAGGTGGCCATAGGATGCCCATGTGCCTTTACCAAATTATCAAGTCTCCACCTGCCTACCCCCATGCCTGGCTGGGCAGATCACTGACCCAGCTCTCTATAAGGGGTGAAAGCTAGACCAGGTTCCCCAGCCTGCAGCCCCCCATCTCCGAGGCCCATGTCAGATTGCCAGCCCTCCTCCCCTGGAGATCACATTAAAGTGAGGAATATTTACCCTTGGGATGAAGTGGAAAGTAGGTTCGTGACCCCCTCGAGACCCCTAGTCTTGGCCAGGTACAGTACTAGGTATGACACTCAAAACTCAGTAACTCAGGAAAGTCTGTAATCCTTAGGGTGCTAATTCCATTATTTGGATTGCCCCAGCAATGACAGAGAGGCTGGCCCAGAACTGATACGTAGGCCAAAGGTTCCTGAGGTCATGGTCACCACTAACAGGTACTCTGCCTATGGTATTGATGAAGCATCGTATGGCATTGTTCCTAAGTGAACTTCTCTGATCTGGCATACAGTGGAAAAGACAATTAGGCAGATGTCTCTGCTGTCTGTATCCCTGACAATGTGTAAAAGGAAGATTTACATAGCGTAGGGATGGGTTGAAACTTTCAATTTTCTGAATTAATTAAATCAGGGTTGCTTGTATCCAAGGGAGGTTGGCTTCAAATTCATTATGTAGCTGAGGATGATCTTGAACTCCTGATCCTCCTGCTTCGACCTCCTAAATGTAGGATCACAGACCTTCATCCCCACATACAGTTTGTGTGGTGCTGAGAATAAAACTCAGGGCTTCATGCATACTAGGCAAACAGCCCCAATTTTTACATTTTAATGTAATACTTTTGAGGATTTATTTATTTTTATTTCATGTGTGTGAGTGTTTTGTTTGCATGTATGTATGTGTGCCAGGTACATGCCTGGTGCCCTGAAAGGTCAGAAGAGGATGTGAAAGTCCCTGGGATTTGAGTGACAGATTTGAGTGAGCCACCATGTAGGTTTGGGGAATGAAACCTGGGTCTTCAGCAAAAACAGCCAGTTGTCTTAACTACTGAGTCATCTCTCCAGCCCCTTAATTAAACATAAAAACAAGAACAAGAACTACTATATGTTAGAAACTATGGGATTATTTTTCTTACAGGGAAACTGACATTTAGGAGAGAGGTGTACACATGCAGTTAGGTGTGGAGAAAATAAAGAAATAGAGTATGCTAAAGGCCGTGGAAGCAGAGACAGAACAGAAATTGACTCTGGAACAGGGGTGGTAATTTTAAAAGGGGGATGGACAATAAGATCATGCTTGCCTGCTTCCCCTCTGTGTCCCTCACAATACTGACATATTGCTCAGAGGAACAGTGTCTAGACACCGGGATCCAAGCACTTGAGTTTCGATCTTTATCTTGCATATGCTCATACTAAGCTGGACAAGGTACTAGATGGCTTCTGCTGTCCCTTTCTTTGCCTGTAGGATGCCAAAGCAGGCTGTGCAGAGTGAGGTGAGTTTGTGCTGTGGCAACATACAGGGAATATAGAATACTCATAGTGCTCAGTGGATGTTTGCCCGGTGTAGTGGCTATTCCTGGTTGTCAACTTGACTATATTTGAAATGAACTACAATCCAGAATTGGAAGGCTCACCAGTGAACCTAATCTGGAGACTGGGAGATAGAAGTTTCTGATCTGGATCTTGGTATGGAGATCTTGAGACACAGTGGTGATTGAATCCAGAAGATTAAGACAGGGAGATCTCCGAGTCCAAGGTCATCTGGGATTAAAGGTGTGGTGGCACACACCTTTAATCTGGGCTACACCTTCTGCTGGGGACCATATAAGGACATTGGAAGAAGGGAGACTGGCTCTCGCTCTTTCGCCTTCTTGCTGTGTGGGACTCAGCAACTGCTAGATCCTTGGACTTCCATTCACAGCTACTACTGAACCATTGTTGGGATTTGGACTGCAGACTGTAAGTCATCAATAAATTCCTTTACTATATAGAGACTATCTGTAAGTTCTGTGACTCTAGAGAACCCTGACTAATACACCCGGAGAATGGTTAAAAGTTCTCATATGCCAGGCGTGGTGGCACACCTTTAATCCCAGCACTTGGGAGGCAGAGGCAGGCGGATTTCTGAGTTCGAGGCCAGCCTGGTCTACAAAGTGAGTTCCAAGACAGACAGAGCTATACAGAGAAACCCTGTCTCGAAAAAAAAAAAAAAAAAAAAAAAAAAAAAAAAAAAAAAAAAAAAAAAGGTCTCATATGCAGTCCAAGCCTTTTATTGCACACTCAAATGGGCTTCCAATGCACATTTTGTCCTTTATTTTTATTTTATGTATATGGATATTTTACCTGCATGTATATATGCACAACATATGTGCAATGTCTGTAAGAGACTCAAAAGAGGATGTTGGATCCCTTGGAACTGGAGTTGGTTGTAGGATTTCATGTGGATACTGGGAATTAAACCCAGCTCCTCTGGAAGAATAGCCAGTGCTCTGAACCACCAAGGCATCTTTTCAGCCCCCTTTCCTTTGTGTTTGTTTGTTTGTTTGTTTGTGACAGGATCTTTCTATGTAGCCCTGACTGTCCTGAAACGCACAGAGATATCCATGCCTCAGCCTACTGAATCTGAGATTAAAGGCACGTACTCTGGGCTGGACTTCCCATTTGGAGTTCTTCGTAGAACACATGTATTATCTATGATTAAGACTGGTTGAGCCCCAGAGACTGGGGGTTCCTCACTCATTGTGTGAGGCCAAGATTGTGTCCCTCCTACTGTCACTTGACTGCTCCGCAGAATGGTAAAACTTGGCAACATCCCTTTATAGAGCTCAAAGTCACACGCAAAATGTTGCTTTGTAAAGGGATGCTCGAAATGACTTTCTATGACTTTCACGCTCATCTGGTGACCTGAAGCAGACCCAGGAATCTGGACTCTCAGACTACCAGTTGCCCCAGCCCCACTGTCCTTCAGCTAGGCTGAATTCTTCCTTAGCTTTGGGCCATAGCAGTTGAGTTAGGGGGAAGGTGTTTTTCCTCCTCCTTTTTCTCTGATCCCAGAGAAAAGTCTATTTTCTAGTTCTTGCGTGGCACTTTCCTTCCCACAACTGGGAATTCAATGTCAGGTCTGCTGAGGTGGGGCATAAGCCCCTAAACCCCTCGCCCCACCACCACCACCACCACCACCACCACCACCACCACCACACACAAGGGGGGGAGTTTCTCCATGAGTTCGCCTCAATTGATGGTGGTCTGGAGTCTCCCGTTAGTGTGCCTCCCCCACCCCGCCCCGTCCCCACAGAGAAGGTACACCTAGGGTGGGGTTTGGAGACTTTCCATAAGGCGGGCAGTGGTGGCTCACGCCTTTAATCCCAGCACTTGGGAGGCAGCAGACTCAAAAGGAATTTTGAATTCGAGGCCAGCCTGATCTACAGAGTGAGTTCCAGGACAGCCAGAGCTACACAGAGAAACCCTGTCTCCAAAAAAGAAAAAAGAAAAAGAAAAAAAAAAAAACAGAAAAAGAAAACGCTGCACAGGTGAGGCTCGCGGGAGCTAGGGCAACTGTTTCTCCCGTGGGTTGGTCCTCAGATAGCAAACAGCCAGGAAGCTTTCTTACTCATCTAAAAGGCCAAAGGAAGAAAACACTGGGTCTAGCCAAGATGGAGGAAGGCGCAGCTTGAGGAGATTGGAGGTTGGGACTGAGGTGAGTGAGGCCCAGTGTACCTTTTCCAGCCTAGTAACTCGAGTGAGTTAAGGAACGCTTGCTCTGCTGGAAACCGAGCCGGGTACCAAAGGGACCTTACTGTCCTCTTCTTCGGACCGGCTTGTCTTTTCGTATTGGCCCGCCTATATTATCTGTCATCTGTGACTGTATACACAGGCAAAATCTGGGCTACAATAGTCCGAGGGCTGAGCACTCCACGCCGCGGAGTCAGCCTTGACCGGGGGTGGCGCTGCGGAGCGGTGAGAGCGGAGGCCAGGGCGCACGGAGCCGGGAAGGAAGCGCGGCCGGCGAGCGGGGCGCCAGGCTCGGCCTCCAGCGCCCCCGAGCCGGGCCGGGACGCGCCAGTAGGGCGCTGGCGGCGGCCGGGGGCTGACCTCGAGCGCCGGAGAGTCTGCGCCCTCCCACCGGCCCGCGCTCGCCTCCCGCCGCCTCGGGTTAGGCGGCGGCGGTCAGTGCGCACCTCATCAATAAGACCTGACAGGCCGCCGGCTCCGCGGCCATCCATCACGCCGAGCGGCGAGGGCGGCGAGGGAGGCGAGGGCGGCGGGCACGCGGGGCGGGAGCCGCAGCCTCCCGGAGGCTCGCGATGCTCGCACCGCTGGGTGGCGGGCAGCGCTCTGCTCTCCAGCAGATTACTACACGTCACTCCGCTCCCCAGGGTTTAAAGATAGATCAGATTACTTAGAAATGGTCGGTGCAACCCACCTATTGTGTAGGTGGGGAAACAGAGGCCAGACTAGGTGTTGACACACCTGGAGCCTCACAACTAACTGTACGGAGACTGAGACTTGAGCCGAGCCTTCGTTCGGCTCCTCACTGGGACACCCAACCTACGCGCCATCCACGCTGGCACCCGGTACAGCCAAGAGCCACGTAGGACTAGTGAGGCGGGCTAAGTCGAACCTGTCAATAAAACCACCTACACATTAAGAATAATAGGCTCCGGGAACTTGAGGTGTAGCTTAGCTGGAAGAGAGCTTGCTTGGCGTGCCCGAAGCATTGGGTTCTATCCGCAGAACCCAGGACACTAGTCACGATGGCTTGTAATCCCTCCACTTGGGCAGTAGAAGCAGGGGATCAGAATTTCAAAGTCATTCTCCATTCTCAGCTACACAGTTCTAAGCTACTATATGAGACTCAATTTCAAGAGGGAGTAGAGGGCTCCTTGAATTGATTTAGCATTTTCAGTTTCACTCTCCTTTTCTCCCAGGAAGGGAACATGCTAGCCCCTCATACGTTTATCTGTTCCTTATGCTGTTTACAGAACTCATTTCCTTACTGATTTGTCCTCACACCAACAAAGTTTCCTTCGCGCCTAGCAGACACTAAGCAGTTCTCATAAGGGAATTGTTACCAAGCATATTTGCTGGGGGGTGGGGTATGGGGGCAGGCTGGGACAATGACACTCTGACTCAAAGTCTGTACAAACCTTGTAGTCAGCTTCACCCCACCACAGACAGGGTGGTTCACAGCACCCTGATTTTGGGGGGAGGGAGGGGCGGTTCAATACCGGGTTTCTCTGTATAGCCCTGGCTGTCCTGGAATTCACTTTGTAGACCCGGCTGGCCTTGAACTCAGAAATCCCCCTGCCTCTGCCTCCCAAGTGCTGGGATTAAAGGCGTGAGCCACCACCTCCCAGTTTACAGCCCTGATTTTATTTTATTTATTTATTTATTTAAACTCAGGCCTTTCTAAGGCAGGTGGAAGCTGTTGTGGCCCCCCACAGAGAGCCCTTCCTTTTTCTTTCCCCAAAATGTGCCTGGGCCAGGGTGTTCCAGCTGCAGATCCCAGCATCTCACTACTTGGTTCTGCCTTTCCCACCTCACTTATTATTTTCCTACTGTTTCATTAGGAAGGCCCCATACCCACCCAACAACCAGGTCCCCGCACCCCCAGCTTGGACAAAGCTCCCCAGCCCAGAAACTGACCAAGCTAGACTGCTTCATTTCTAACAGGAAACATGTTTTGTGAAGCTTGGAATTGTCTTGGGTACAATTTCTCATAAACATCACCTGAGTGTGATGACAGTGTCAGGGCATTGGAGCACAAGGAGAACTTTGGTCTTAGAAGCAGGATGTCATATTGGGTTGGAAAGGCTGAGTTTCCAGTGGCTTTCTTTGGCCTATTCAGCACACCTAGCATAAAACCTGTTATTCCCCCAAGCTTTGAACTTGGCTTACACAGAACTTGACTGCACAAAAAGAAAGAAAGAAAGAAAGAAAGAAAGAAAGAAAGAAAGAAAGAAAGAAAGAAAGAAAAGAAAAGAAAAGAAAGAAAGAAAACCAGTCTTGCTGACCTTCCAGGTTTCCCAGCCCCACTATCCTTCTCCCAGTTAGCCGGAAGTTACAGGCTTCTCAGGAGGCTAGGGTAGGATCGAATTTGCTCCTGTGTCAACCTCTATACAAACTCCTGTGAAGTGTGTGCGTGTGTGGTGTGTGTGATGTTGGCAGCACATCCAGGATGGAACCCTGTAGCTAGCTCTGTGAAGCCAGTTTGAGCAATGGCTGAGGAGCAAGGCTGGAGTCTGCATCTCTTAAATAGAAGCCCAGAGCTCCCTGGGTATCTAAATCACCCTCCTGAGTGGGAGTCAAACATGTGTCAGGAGTGGAAGCTCCCTGGAGACTGAGAACCGGGCAGAGTAGAGGGTGAGGGAACTGAAGAATTTTATCTTGCCTCACCAACATCTTTTTTACTATTAGATTTATTGACATGTAC
Organism: Mus pahari; assembly: GCF_900095145.1. Lineage (NCBI taxonomy): Eukaryota > Metazoa > Chordata > Mammalia > Rodentia > Muridae > Mus > Mus pahari. The sequence goes on along the minus strand of NC_034597.1, from coordinate 54,273,255 downwards.
TTCCAAATTGTAAACCTACTCCTTTTAGTGTACAGTCCTATATCTGTTGGCAAACAGCAACACAATCAAGATGTCAACTGAATAATCCTAACTGCTCCTAAATTTCTGCACTTGCTCCCACACCCTCAAGTAACTCTGCCTCACCCTGTGGTCCTGGCTTCCTCTGATTTGACTTCAGTGCTATGGTTGTGTCTTTTTCAAAATGCCATGTATAGATGGTTTTTAAACACGGTCTTTTGAATCTGAATCTTCTTCCATGGCATTGAACACATTACAGATTATTCATGCCCTTGGGTGTCGTTGTAATTCATTCATGTTTGTTGCTGACCACTATTCCATAGCGTGGTTGGACATAGTTTATCAGTCTCCCACTTGAGCTTCCTAGTTTGGAGTAATTATGAAAGAACCTATAGGGTTTGTTTTGTTTTTAAGATACCTGTGATGGAGAATCTAGGCATGTGGCTCAGCCAGTATTAGCGTACTGCCCTAGCATGTGTGAAAACCCTGGGTTCAAACCCAGATCAGAATAAAACTGGATATGGTAGTGGTAATTCTAGGACTCTAAAGGTGGGGGTAGGAGTATCAGAAGGTCAAGGTCATCCTTCATCCTCAACGACATGGTAAATGCGAGGCCCCCTTGGGGCCACTCTGATCTTGTTTAAATTTTTTTTTTTTTATTAAAATTGCCAGGCGGTGGTGGTACATCCCTTTAATGCCATCACTCTTGGAAGGCAGAGGCAGGCAGATTTCTGAATTCGAGGCCAGCCGGGGTCTACAGAATGAGTTCCAGGATAGCCAGGGCTACACAGAGAAACCCTGTCTCGAAAAACAAACAAACACGCACAGAAATAAATAATCAAAGCTACTCCACCTTACATTGCAAATGTAGGACCTGTTGGACAACCTTCAAAAGAAAGAGCAAGAAAGGCACTGGCCCTAACAAAGTAGCTTGTGGAGTAAGGTCAGGGGATCAGCAGGGAGTAAACCTGCTGCTTTTTTGAGGAATCGATCTCTCGATTGATTGGTGGCATAAGAAAGTCGTTACCTGCTCTGCACTCCTGCGTCCCACTCATTGGAAAGCAGCGTGGACATCAGGAAATGGCATGTCTGGAGACTTCCTAGGGGGAGAGCGGTGCGGGGCAGATCTGGGTTCTGCTCCTCTCCTCTAGGAACAGCCCTACTCTCTGTGAAGTGGAAGGAGAAGTCTGGAGCGGGGCACCGGTGCCGCCGGGCGCCATTGGCTCCCTGTACCTTGGCACCCATTAATCCACTTCATTCCGGGTTTCTTTATTCTTCGGTTGTTCTCCCTTCAAATCCTGGGGTCTTAGCAATTTGTTATTCACATCTCTGGGGAAGAACTCATAGTTTTAAAGAAGAGTGCACCCTGTCCCTGGTGTAACCAAGTGTGAGGCTTGTCTGTCAGAGTTGACTCAATTCTGAAAACCATTAAGTGTGCTGTGACGGCAACAGGAGTCATAGTCGCCAAGGCTCCACGCTCCCCTTCTGCCTTCTGTGGATGCGAGGTGCTGGAACCAAGGGAGGGGAAGGACCCGCCACTCCAAAGGCACCTGCTACAGCGGTGGGAAGTGGATAAGCGTGGGCTCTGTTGCTAGTCCTTGACTGGAAGGCAGGGTCAGACAGGGTGGTTAGTCACTTCGGGAACAGTGTTACCTCCTGCCTCCTTCGCTGCCGCCCACCCTCTCACCCCCATGTCCCTCCCCAAGCTTGGTTCTGGGCCTGAGTCAAAGCTAGTTCAGACGCTGTTTTTGCACTTGGTCTTCGAGCTTCCTTGACATTTTCCTGTCTCTCTGGGCCCGCCAAGTCGCGGCGCCTACTTGGGCGTCTCTCGCTCAGGGTCACCTCTGGCTCCACGCGGGTGAGGTGAAGGGTGCTAGGGTCGCAGGCTTTCTTTCCGGCCACCTCGGTGTGAGGCAGTAGGCCGCCTGTGCGGAAGCAGGGCCAAGCTGGCGCTTAGAACAGTAGGTCTCTGGGGTCTCTCCGGGTCGCCCCTGGTGTGCGCGCGCGCGCGCGCGCGCGCGCGTGTGTGTGTGTGTGTGTGTGTGTGTGTGTGTGTGTGTGTTCGGAGTCCTTCAAGGGAAAGCGCTGGTGTCTAGTTGTAGAGTCGGAAGAGGGACGCACAGCAGTTCTGTAAAGCCCTGTGACTGCCAGGGAAGGTGGTGGGGACCCGAAAGAGGCAACCCATCAAGGACTGCTGCTGGGTAGCTCTGACATCTCAGAAGGCTTAGGTCAGCATAGTTCTGTTCTGGAATAGTCTCCTTCTTTGGCACCTAGCCCTAATCATTCTGACCAGTTTTGTGTCTTTGTGTGTCTGAAGCCTCCACTCTCAAGCCGACCCTCCCCCACCCCGCCCCCATCTGCCATTTGACAGTCTACCTATTTGATGTGTTTTCATCTGTCTTCATTTTATGGGAAGATGCTGGCTAGGACAGCGCCAAGTTTTCACCCTTGGAAGTTCTGGGCACCTTTCTGCCTTCCCCCACTCCTGGTCTCTGCTTTATTTCTGTCTCTGTTCCTTTCTCTCTTTCTTCTTGTTTTGTTTTGTTTTGTTTTGTTCTGTTGTTGTTGTTGTTGTTGTTGTTGTTGTTTGAGACGGGGTGTTTTTTCTGTATAACCCTGGCTGTCCTGGAACTCACTTTGTAGACCAGGCTGGCCTCAAACTCAGATATCCGCCTGCCTCTGCTTCCCAAGTGCTCTCTCTTTCTTCTTGTGTTCATGCTCTCCACTTTCCAATTTTCTCTGGTCCTGATGTCTGACAGTCTCCTGTCTTTCCAGGATTTAATGGATCTGGACCTTTTGAGATGTCAGAATCATGCAGCAGCGTCCCTTGTCCCTTGGTGGGCTGCCTCTCTAAGGTCCCCACCACATTCCTTGCCAGTCACAGCCTCATCAGTACTGAGCTAGCTTCTCCAGTTAAACTTGACTTCCAGCTTCCGGTCTACATCCAGACATCCATTCTTCTTGCCCATCTCCAGCTTCTAGCCTTACCTGAGGTATAGCCTAGAAGTTGATGGGCAATTTGTAGGCAGGGATATGCTCAACCTGGACTGGATTAGCACTCTGCAGATCTGTCCCTGGCCCCAGTGCCTTCCTCTGTGACTAGATGGAAAGATTCCCATAGACCAAAACTTTTTTTTTTTTTTAAAGAGCTTTCCGCTCTCCCAGAAACACCAGAAATACTATTAACAGTCCTCTTGCCTAGTGGTATGTGATTTTAAGGAAGGGAAAGCCAGAGACAGAGACAGGTACAGCTCTGTGAGTTTAAGATCAGCCTGGTCTATATACAGGGCTCTGCCTCAAACAAAACAAATAAGCAAATCTTTCTTGCAAATTCAGCCATTCAGCAAACACTTGTTGAACACATACTGTGCATCGGCCTCAGTTTTCACTTCACAGAGCTTTCTGGAGGGTGTGGTGATGTGAAAATTAATGCCAGCAGCCACAGACAAACGAATTTCTAACCTCAGGGACAAAAGACCTAAGGATAAATCAAATGAATGTTTAATAGGGAATTAATTAATGGCACTCTATCTCTGGGCAACTTTAAAAGGATAAATGAGGAAGGTCCCCCCCTCCCATGTGAACGAATCCAGTGCCAGTTTACCAAGAATGATCACAGAGGTGGCACCTTAGATTTCTAAGAGACCAGCCCCTACAGAGCAGATGATCAAGTTTGGGTGGGACCCCCAGAAGAGGGCAGCTCCTCTCTCTGCAGCTCCCGTTACCTGCTGCTTTATGGATATGTGCCCTTCTCTCTCTAAAGACGCTGGGAAGCAGGAAGAAGAGAATAGGGTCTGTGGGAGAAAGGGGTGTCTGCAAGTTTATTTCAGGACTCTGGGCTCCTGAACCACATGGTGACCTTGTCAAGATTAGTACTCCGGACTGAGGACCTTCCCCATTCACAAAGCCTCTGCCATCATTCATAAACTTAGCAAAAAAAATTATTTTTTTACAAAAATTATGAGGCACAGACAGTTTTGTTCTAAATTGAATTTGAAATTTTAAATAAAAGTAACCAAGAACATTTAGAGACTAAAAAATTTAAATGACTGTAACAAAGAATTTTTACAGCTACTATCAGACTATTAAGAAGATGAGAACTTGGACTGGAGACCCGCTGCCTCCACACACACTTTATACCATGTAGACTCTGAGTCCCAACCTTTCTGTGTCATTTTAAAGATGAAGGTAATAGCTTTGCCCTCCTCATTCTTGCTTTGCAATGCTTCCCCAAAGAAAAATTGTGGAGAGCTTTTCGGACCTCTTCTAGGAAATTGGTAGAAATTTGAAGGCAAGTTTTATTAAAAAAAAAAAAAAGTAAAATAGGAGAGTGACCTGTAATTTAGAAGTGTAATTTAGAAGTGAAATATGTCACCAACTGGTCACCAGACTGGTTACACTAGGAAGCATTTCCTCAGATCTATAAGGAAAGCACCCCTTCACTTTGCAACATTGTGCGATTCTTTTTTGCAACAGTAAACAATTCTTTGAAAGCTAAACTATTAAAGAGGGCTACTTTCTTTTATGGTGAAACCTCAAGATTTGACTCTAGGTGTGGGTCTAGTTCTGGGATGTATGGGAACAGAGAATTCACAACCATCCCTCTTCTGCCTGGAATCCCAAGAGCTAAAGGTCCAGGGCTGGGGGGGGGGGAATGTGTAGGGATGGGGTACATAGACTTGGCCTTGCAGGTTCTTTGGATTTATTTTTCTTTTTCTTTTTCTTTTTTCTTGAACAAGATGAGATGTGCCCAGTTGCTCTCTTGGAATTTTCTGCTTTGAACAGGGTAGTCTCAAGATTAGGGCTGACAGTCACAGAGAAAAGGGACGTGGTGTCTGTGGTGTCTGTGGTGTCAGGCTCCGTTGTTAGGACAGGAGATCGAATTCGTTCAGTGCGGGTCACTTTGCACATCTAGCCCAGATCCTTTGTAGATCCAGAGACACCACTGCACCTGAGGTGTCCGTTCTATAGGACCAAGCTGAATTTCTGTATCTTACCTCTGGCTCCCTTACCAAACACTGGAAACCGTTCGTCCAAGCTCCAAGCTGTGGTTTCTTTCCGGAACTCGTTTTTTTCTCTCTCACTGTGTGGCTTGCGAGTTGATTCCAGTTGAATTCGGAGGGGCATCTGCCTCCAGAAATGTGAACATTGTGATGATCAACGTTGACTACCGTTTAAACCAAATTACACAGGTCCCAGAGGGCACTTGCTGGTGCCCATTCCTTGCGGGGTGGGATCTCTCTTGGTCTCTGTGTGAAATCCAACATCTGCTGTTTGTTTTACCCCCCCCCGAGGAAATTCAAGTCTCAATTCCTATGTACATCGTGTTCAGCCTACAGTTTCGTTTCTGCTAGCTAGGAGGCTGGTAAGTCACAGAATCCTTCGTGAACAAGAAATAAAATGTATTGTTTTGTGCTGCAAAGATTATTTAGGAATACAGCTCACCTAAATCAGTCTTATTATGGAAAGCTTAAGGCTGGATCATTAGATGCTCCACCTCCACTCTGAGCAAAAAGATCTAAGAAGGTTGAAGGTGAGCCTGGCGCTTCTGCCCATAGACCTTGGGAAAGGAAAGCAGAAAGGGGAACGTGAGCGGAGTTGAGCCACCCTCCCCCACCCCCATCCAGGCCATCCTAGTGACATAGTCCTTAAAAATAGCCAAGTCTGAACCTCAGCGTGCCCAGCCCCCCTCCTCTCTTTGGCCTCCTTAGTCTGAGAGGAGCCTGGGAACCTCTAGAGGCAGCCGATAACCCCCCCCTCCATCTCCAGCCAGCAAGGCCTTGAAATGCTCCCCGCTCCTGGCAACGCACAGAGGTCGCCTTGGTTCTTCTGGTTCCAGCAGAGGAAGGGAGCAACTGAAGGACCGGAGGCAAGGGAGGGAGGGAGGGAGGGAGGGAATGAAGAAAAAACTAAAAGCGACCAAGAAACGCGTCTGGTTTGACTCTCAGCCCACACACCGGGAAAAATTTGTTGTGTGGGACCCAAAGTGTGGGGGTTAAGTCACAGGAAGCTGAAACAAATGTCTCTGTCCCAGGCGCCTTCAGAGTCAGAGAATTGTCTCGGGCCTCCCGCTCGCAGCAGTCAGCTCAGCGGGAGATGCCTGGAGACGCCTGGAAAGGAAAAGCAGCCTGGGACGTCTTTGGCTGATCTTAGCAAGAGCGAAGGATCACCCGATTCCCTTAGAGACTTCACTGAGTCTTCTAATCGCACTGAGCAAAGTACCCCCGGACTACCTGGGGCACCCTGCTTTTAAACCGTTAGAACCTGGTTCTCAGGAAGGCTGTTGGGTGGGTAGGAGTGAGGATGGCCTAGACACAAGGAGAATGTCGCCTGGCAGCTGCCGGAGACCTTGGCGACACAGAGGCGTATCACACATGGCTGTTCCCCCAGACACTAAGCCTCAAGCCTCAGACTTCACGGGTAACAAAACCAGGAACGCTAGGTTTGGCCCCGGAGTTTAACGCATTTTGATCTATGAGGGTCACTACTGTGAGGTAGATCTGAGATCTAAGCACACAAGTCAGAGAAAAAGAAAGAGAGAGAGCTCTTTGGCCATGGGCTGCTGTGGACCTTTGGCTTCGTTTCTTTCCTGCTCACCAGGTGGCTGAGGGTTTCTTGTAAAATAAAGTCAGGGCCACGCCATTCTCTGCATGCATCCTAGAGTCTCAGATACGAGTTTGCTGGAGGAAAGGTGGGGGAGGGTTCCTGGACGCCCAGCGATAGCCTCTGAAATCCTCAGAATACCATCCCTAAAACTTTACCAGATCTCGAACCTGCAGCCCCTGACTCTGACTGGCATTGTTTGGGATGGGTGGAGGGCTGGAGAAGGGACCCTAGTCATGGGGCCCCAGCTTCCAGGGTGCCAAAGGGCTCAAACTGGCGGCACCCGGGGTTACGTCGGTAAATCAACCAGAGTGCGGGCCATCGGCAGCTCAGCAACCCTGGGGGCCTCAGTTTTCTCTCCTCCTCTAGAGCCGCGCTGGACCTCAGGCCCCTTCGGTTTGGAAAAGAGAATTCCCCCCGCGCAGCCGCGCTCAGTCCTTCCTCTGGGATTTTCCTGAGATCCCCACGGGTTGGCCAAAGTCCCACGGGTTTTCCCTTTCAATCGTCTCCGCGTCCCAGCCTGTTCCTAGCGCCTGGGTTGCTTTTGCACCGGCCGGGCAATGGCAATCTGCTGTCAGTCTTTGAACTGCGGGAGCCGGTGCCATCCTGAGCCTTCTCAGGCAGCGCAGGGTTCTTACCGGGTGGTATTCCAGCCCCCTCCTGACCTCTCTAATCTTGTATTGGAAACCGGTGCTGGGGAGAGAAATGCGGCCTTAAAAGAAAAAAAAAAGTTTAGCCCAAAGCGCGAGAGCCACCAGAGAGCTGTTATCTGCAGCTGAAGGCTGTGGTAATCGATGGGTTATTTTTACGCGGTAATAGGGCCCTGTGATTGCTCTATTAACCTTTAGACCTGTCTGAGGGACTCTCCCCTCACAGCCCCACTGCGCCAGGGCCTACAGGCACTGACGCCGGCTCCAAACTAAGGTCTGACACCCTCCCTACCCCCACCCTAGGGAAGGAACTACAGTCCTTGAATGGGCTCCAATGTTAGAGACCAAGCTCCCCACCCCCACTTCGTCCTTTTGATTGGACCCCAGTCGGTGAGGGCTACTGGGACAGATGAGAAGGGACGGGAGATCGCAGGAGTGGGAAGAAGTGTTGGCGGCGAGGGGTGCGCGTTTTGTATAAATACATAAACTCCTGGGCTTGAGGAGGTTCTCGGCGCCTTGCAGTCTCCACCGGTTCGTGGGAAGGAGAAAAGAACGCTTGCATCTCTAGGCACGGACCTTAAGGGCCAGTTCAGGTTTTAGTGCCTCCTGACCCTCTCCTGAGCTCACTTCAAGGACCCTTTAGATCTGAGGCTAGCAAGGCACCCCGGGTGACCCAGTGCCCCACAGGCGACCATGAGCCCAGCATGCGAGGTCACCTTCTCCTCTAACCAGCCCCGCCCCTTGAACACGGCGCTGGACGCGGACCACTGAGAGAGAGTAGGGAGGAAAGAGAAGAAACTCGAGAATAAACACGATCCTTGGCAGGGCAGCAAACCGCGAGGACGTCAGGCTGCACCGAGGGCAGAGCGGAGCGCCCGTCACTGAGCGCTTTCCTTCCCCGAGAGATCCGCGCGCATGGACTTTGCCTGTTGGGGGAGCTTTGGGAAGAGTCCCGCGGGCGGGCGCCGGGCGGAGGTGCTGCTGGGTCCGTGCTCCCCCGCCCCCGCCCTTGCACGTGACTCCCTTAGGCCAGTCAGCGCAGGCGATCGCTACGCGGGGGCCCGGGGAACCGCGCCGGGAGCAAGGGACAAGCCGGAGGCCCGCAGAGTGGCCGCCCGAGGCTCCGCCGCCGCTGTAGCTCTGCGGACTCACGGAGATCGCGCCGGCTCTCTGGGAAACTGGAGCTGGCCAGGTAGGGTTCCCCGAGTCCCTGCTCTTTTCCAGGGCAAGAGAAACTCACAGATCCGCCGCTCTAGTTTGCCTGGAATAGGGAGGTAGGTAACTGGGAAAGGAGACGCCGGTCACTCCAGTGCCCCCAGATTGGCTAAAAACTGCTCCGTTTTTGACTTTGGCCTAGCGAGGACTTTAAATCGAGTGAGACTGATTAGGAGCAAAAACTGATGGGTGCTGGAGAGGTGCATTTGGATTGTTTTGGAGGGAACATGAATCCTTTTAATCCGCCCTGTTTGCAGATTCTCCAGCTCTGCCTTCCATCCCACTGGCCAGGGCTCGTGTAATCTCTCTGACCGACTGACCCTGGACAGGCCGCATAGCCCACACTTTGGGGTTCAGACAGGATAGTGTCTCCAGCCTGCGACGCAGGGAGTGCAGGGTGGCGGTGACAGGCAGCCGTGGGACCTGGGGGAGGGCTGGAGGCGCTCGGAGATAGTCTCAGAAGCTTGCGGATCTCTTCTGCTTTCTATCCAACCTCCTCAAACTCCTCTAGGGCTCAAGAATTGTGTGTGCTACGCACTGCTGAATACTACCCACATACACCGCTTTCCCGGAGAACGCGACCCAGGGCCAAAACCCCGGCGGACATCAGGGATATTCCTGGGTCGTCAGCTCTAGCTCCCCTGATATTCTATCGCTTAGATGTGGCCCGGGAGGGTTGGCAGTTGTTACTCTTGGGGGAGAGATGTCTGGGTGGTGAACTTTCACCAGGTGGAAGGAAAGAGGGGCTTTTCGGTTGAAAGGAAGAGGATAGTGAGGGCCCCGGGCAGTAGAGGATCTGGGGAAACAAGGCCGCGCTGCTGGGAAGCACCTCGGGAATTTATTTCCTGTACCTTTGGAAAAGGAAGGCAGCCAGGAAGGACGCTTTGGACATTCGAAGAAAGAAAGGTTGCTAGGGGAGATTGGTCAAGAGTCATTACGGAGGGTTAGTGTATACGTTGGTTAGTGACCATTCTCAGTGTGGCGGGACCAGAGAGATCTGCCGCCCCGTAAAAGACACATTCCAGCGCGGTGTATTTTCTGACTCTCAAAAACAGAAGAAGTCCGGAAGAGCTGTGGACTAAATCCTGAAAAGAGAAAAAAATTTCTCTCTGTTTGGGAACCTGGTGAACTTTGTAGGGTGATTTGAAAGAAAGAGAAAAGTCTAGGCCAGGCCGGACTAGACTTATGTGAAAATATGGAGGTGACTGGGCCCTAGATCACAGATAGGCAAGGATCCAGTTAGGAGAATGGTTTCTGGCCTTTCCAGAAAAGAGGGATATCTTCTCCACCTTCTATTGTTCTAGAAATCCTACATCAGGTTAAAGCATCACTCATTTGAAACTTCAGAGAGCTTCTGCACACACGCCTGAGATCCCAAACTGATTTAGTGCTTGCATTTTTTCAAGCTTGCACATTAACACCACATGTATACTGTAAGTTAGATTACAGAATTCCAAATATCTTCTTTTAACTGCTGGTAGTCGAGAAAAGAAAACTTACATTACCTTAAAAAAATATAACTTCCTGAATTGACATTATAGAAAGTGCAATTAATTAGGACAACCACTTGATTTAAAAATTAAATGGTGGATTTTATTTTTAATCAGTGTAAATCTGCATAGGTGCTTATTGGAGTCCAGAGATTTCCAGGGAGTTTAAAGCTTTATGCCTTTCTTTTTAAAGGGAAAAACTGGTGATCTCACGTCAAGTTTTTTGTATCCATCCTCCAGCCAACTTTTCTAGGGGGAAATGTCCAACCACTAAGCCGACAGTTTATTGAATTGCTAGAAGGAAATATTCAACCACTGAGCTGGTAGTTTATTGCACATTTTTAAAAAGTAAATATAAAACAATTTATCAGTTACCATGTGACTGCACACTTTGTCACGATTCCATTGTTGCTAGAGATGATGCAAATGGGGGAAACATTAGTGCATATACTAAATGCCCAATTCCAGAATTTTACAGTAATAAAGATGATGATTGATTGTAAGTATAAATTGCATCCCTGGTACTCTCTTTCGATATAAACTGGAGATCTGCACTAATAGCAGTTCTGTTGAATAATCTGTGTGTCTATTGTACGAGGCTTCTAAGATCTGGTTATGAATGTTTTGTGTGTATTACATTATAATACAGCCATAATCCTCCAATGACTGTAAGACACCTATAATATTTGCACTTTACAGATGAGGGACTGAAGTGTCTAAAGTTATTTATTCAGGAAGTGGACAGGCCCTGGGGTTTGTATCTAGTTCATTTAATATTATTGCAGATGCATCATTGACTAAAATAGAAACCAATCAAAAGTAGCTGCCTCTTCTTAAGGGGAATTGCAAATACTCAAAGCCCTCCAGTGCCCCACTTCAAGTGTTCTTTGATCTTCAACAAGTTTCACCTATACTGCAGTCCTGTCTTCAGGGAAATAACGAATGTAGACACCCTTACTTAATAGAGGTACAGGGAGGAAGGATTGAAACTAACAGGCATGTTAGGAAAATAGAGACCCCCCCCCACACACACCCTAGTCTCTGGTAATACCAAGACACAGGATGCCAGGAAGGATGCTATCAAGCACCAAGAATCAATTCTGATTAGGGTGGATCTTCAGTTCCACAGGAAAAAGTCATCCAGGGAGCTGAAGTGCTTCCCCCGAGTTCTGTGACCTTGCTCAACCCGCCTGCTTTTCTGGTCCTCATATACAGTCTGCAAAGTGTTTAAAATGTAACTATTTGCAGAAACGTGTGGCTTGTCTGATTTGACACCCACATGATGCACAGTACGATTAAGGAGTTTCACAATCCTTTTTATGGTTTCGCTAACACTTGCTCATTTATAAACATTTAGATTCTACCTCTAGGTGTTCGGGTTTTTTTTTTTTTTTCTTGTTTGGTTGGGTTTTTTGTTTGTTTGTTTATTTGTTTTTTAGATTACAAACAAAACTTTCCCGGGTTGCTGGTTTTTTTTTTTATAAAGTTTGTTATCGCCTCCGCCCAAACTACAGAACTGTAGTTTCTTGTTTGGTCAAGAAAATGTTTGAAGAGAGGAGGGGAAACAATTAAAACTTAAAAAAAAAAAATAGAGCTCTTTTGAGTCCTTACCATTTTTCCGCGCTCAAAACCTTGTGTTTACAGTATACTAAGGCAAAGAAAAAGAAAAAGAAAAAGAAAAAAAGAAAAGAAAACGAAAAAGAAAGAAAGAAAAGAAAAAAGGGAAAAGGTGAAGAATTAAAATTAAAATTAAAGTCATTTCTGATAAGCAATATCAAAATAATTGACCCAGAGCTCTACCAAGAACTTCATGCTGGAGACTTAGGTCTCCCTCGGGGATCAAACAAAGGCGGCTACTTTCGGCTGTACTGGGTGATGGCCACCCTAGGCAAGAGAAGGGTGGTTTCGTTTGCTGTGCGGGAGAAGCCTTGGAAAACAGGAACACGGTTCTGAAAAAACCTGTGGTGAGCTTCTCTCACACTTGTTGCCTTTTCTCCTTCAGGACTGCCGCTTCGCTTCGAAGGGACCGGGCCTTCTTTGTCCTTCTTCGCTGGAGCCGCTCTGGAGCTAGCAGCTGCGCCTGGGTGTGTAGCAGGCAGAAAGCAAGGACTAGGCTTCGCTAGCCGGTGGGTGATCTGAAGGCCTGCTCAGGGTGTTCGAGCCCAGCCTCGACTGCGTCTGGGCACCTCCAGCCTCTGGGCCCTGGAGTAGAGTCCGCCCTCCCGCACAGTTTCTGGAGCAACCACAAATCCAATTTAGGATTTTCTTTTTCCTGAGCAAACCAGAGGCTAGAGATTGCTGCTCTGATGCTGGATTTAATTCGTATATATTTTAAGCGAGTTGGGCCTCTCCTCGTTTATTGATCTCCGTCTTTTTGGTTTTTTGTTTTTGGATTTTTGTTTTGTTTTGTGTGACAGTTCCGCACACCCGCATTCTAGTTCTTGTCGCTTTGGTCTGCCTCGAGCCCGCGTGGGCTCCTTGACTTGCAAGTAGAGAGAGCACACCGAAGCTCAGAGCTTGGGGCGATGTACCAAAGCCTGGCCATGGCCGCCAACCACGGCCCCCCGCCCGGCGCCTACGAAGCAGGTGGCCCTGGCGCCTTCATGCACAGTGCGGGCGCCGCGTCCTCGCCCGTCTACGTGCCCACTCCGCGGGTGCCGTCCTCTGTGCTGGGCCTGTCCTACCTGCAGGGAGGTGGCAGTGCGGCTGCAGCTGGAGCCACCTCGGGTGGCAGCTCCGGGGCCGGCCCGTCGGGTGCGGGGCCTGGGACCCAGCAGGGTAGCCCCGGCTGGAGCCAGGCTGGAGCCGAGGGAGCCGCCTACACCCCGCCGCCCGTGTCCCCGCGATTCTCATTCCCGGGGACTACTGGGTCCCTGGCGGCCGCTGCCGCCGCTGCCGCAGCCCGGGAAGCTGCAGCCTACAGCAGTGGCGGCGGGGCGGCGGGCGCTGGCCTGGCCGGCCGAGAGCAGTACGGGCGTCCGGGCTTCGCCGGCTCCTACTCCAGCCCCTACCCTGCCTACATGGCCGACGTGGGAGCATCCTGGGCCGCGGCCGCCGCTGCCTCTGCTGGCCCCTTCGACAGCCCAGTCCTGCACAGCCTGCCCGGACGGGCCAACCCTGGAAGACACCCCAATCTCGGTGAGTACCTTAGGGCCTTGAGCCCAGTCTGGGGCATTCAAGTTTCCCAACTCTGATGGGGTTGGGGAACATCTTTGATGCAAGGAGCCTCCCAGGAAGGCAGCACGGAAGTCAGAGACTCCAGGTGGTGGTGGTGGTGGGCCACAGTGATGATGAATAGCCTGGCCACCAGGATCCAGCAATGTCTGCGCAGCCTACTGGTGGCAGTGGGGGGGTGTTGGGGTCTCTAGGATCAGCAGGAACAGTCTGGATGTGATATCTGGGATTCTGCCCCTGCTTCCTCCATCCCTTTCCTCTGAGACCTCAACAAACTTGAGACCTGCGCCATTTGGCAACCAGGTTAGAGGATCCCCCAGGGTTGCAGATGACTCTCCTGTAGGGGGTCTTCACGCCGGAAATAATGAGATCTGCAAAGGAGACCGCCAGAGGTGGGTTAAACTGGAGCCTAGCCCCGCGAGTCCTCAGGCACACTCTGGGGTCTCATGGAGCCGCTCCCTGGTCAGATACTTTAGGTCAGTGTCTGGGGACAGTGCAAAGGGGTTTCTTTTTAATGCCTGGATTAAATGGAGATCTTGTAGAGCTGCCTCTCCTCAGGAAGCCAGATTAACCTTAACAGTGGCCAGTATGCCCATCCAATGTCAGACAGCAACTTGCCCACTTACACAATCTACACTGAACTAACTTTCAGAGGGGCCCTAGCCACTTGGGCCAGAGGAAAGAAAGGAAAGTGGCTGTCCACTCCTACAAGATGCCAAAGACCCTATTTGGGTAGAATGTCTGGAATGGAATGGAGGTGCAGTTTGGATGGAGCTGGCTCTAGGGGACAGGAGGAAGCACAGACTTGAGAAACAAAGTTAATGTTTATTGACTACCTACTAAGTGCTAAATCCTTTTGCATTTGCTGTCACTTTGAAGAGTAAAGTCTATCCCTTGCCACTCCCTGGGTGGCCATGGAAGGTCCCACAAAGGGGGGGGGGGTCTAGCCAAACATACATCCCAGGTAAACTGATTAACAGGAGTGGCGCCAGAGCTGGGTTTGTGGCTGCCAAAGTCGTCCTCCCCTGCAGGGCCAAGAAGACAGCACCCAGAAGAAGAAGCACAGAGCGGGATGGTAGTGTCTGTCCATCTGGTTGAGGCTGGAAATTAGTCTGTGGGGCAGCAGCCTTGGCCTGAATCCTTAGGAGCTGAGTTCCCTCCAACTCAACCCAACTCCTAGCTTAAAATAAGAAGGAATAACTGGGTGTGATGCCCCATGACTGAAATTCCCGAGATGGGGAGGAGAGCCTGGGATACACAGCAGACCCAGTCTAATTAAAAAAAAAAAAAAAATCCTAGAATCAGGATTTAGTGTTTGGATACAGCAAAGAGTGAAGTTCCCCGTCCAAAGCTGAAGAAGACATTCCTGTAGTCAGTATAAAAGCAAAACAGAGTGTCCTGGTGTGACTGTGCCTGTGAGCACGGGAGCTGAAGGAGGTTCTCCAAGTTCTAGGATCCCCACTCGGCAAACAAAACGATAGGGTACATGCATCTCCTCTCTCCTTGAGGGTTCTCCTGTCTGCCCTACAAGTCAGCACGAGACCCTCTGCCAAGGCTTTGAAGAAGTGATCTGGGGTTGTCATGAGGGAGCATCAGGCATGTTGAGAATTTATTGTCTTTTTTTTTTTTTTTTTTTTTTTTTTTTTTTTGCGAGATAGGGTTTCTCTGTGTAGCACTGGCTGTCCTGGAACTCACTTTGTAGACCAGGCTGGCCTTGAACTCAGAAATCCCCCTGCCTCTGCCTCCCAAGTGCTGGGATTAAAGGTGTGCACCACTGCCACCACTACCACCACCCGATGTTTTTGTTTTTGTTTTGGGTTTTGTTTTTTGTTTTTTGTTGTTTTTTGTTTTTTGTTGTTTTTTTTTGTTGAGAATCTATTGTCATGCTTCCATGTGTTTGGGAGATACACTTGGGTATTTTTGTTTGTTTGCTTTGTTTTTGTTTTTAATCACATAGCCCTCAGGAGGATCTGAGGATCTGGTGGCATTGTTCAGTTAAAAGTGTTCTGTGTGAAGGTGTTTTCTTCTCCAGCCCTAGGACAGAAGATCAGACAGTCTCTGACATAGGTTGGATAAAGGCTCTACCACTAAGATATAGTCCTAGCTGCTCCCTTGCTGCATGCTTTGTTTATTGCCTGCCTATCCTTGGACATTAGTAATGCTTGGTAGTTTTAGTGAGAATCAGCCATCATACTAGCTGATGGTACCAAGTGCCTGAAGGATAAAGGTTCTCTGGGCTAACTGAGAGGCCCCTTTGGATGGATGTTATGACCACTGAGGTCTAAAACAGCATATAGCATGCTGATGTGATCACAGGCACTTTGGAGCCACCAAACCTCAGTGCCATGTGACCTTGGGCAAGTTGCCTACCTCTGTCCTTCTCTTCTCATGGTCTGTAGGGTGGCTTCAGTTCAGCTCCACTTCTCTTAGGCAACTTTGGTAATCTATGTGATGTCTAGTAATTGCTCTTTTATAAATGATAGCTCTTTTATTAATTTTTCTACTTTTTCTGGGGCTAAAGGACTTCCTAGGACTTGGCAATTTTAGTAGTAAACCTGGGACAGTCTACTGAGTAAGGATAGCTGGTTACCCTAGTTAGAGATGGAAATGTGTAAACATAGTTACCCTAATGAGATATGAAAGCTTTTGAATGACTAGTGGTAAGGTAAGGGTCGATGAGCTAAGAGCCAAGCTGAGAATGCAGGAGAGGAGCTTCCCTCTGAACGTGCCCNCCCCCCCCCCCCAAGTCTCCACCGAGGGCACCACAGGGAAGAACCTGGACCTGCAGTTACAACATGAAAGAGAGAAACACAAGCTCACTTACCCAACACATGTGCAGAACTGCGGAACGGTACAACACAGTTTGCTCTTTGCTTTAGTAACAGATTCATCTCCAAAGGTAAATCTCAGAGACCAACTCCTAAGTCTGAAACATTTTTAGTTTGTGTTGAAGAAAAATAAGCAAATGTCATTATTCCTTTTTATGAAGTTGGACTGTTTTGGTATTAATAGCTAACATCTAGCAAGTTCTTGGGCTGGCTATTAGAATAAGGCAAAAAAATAAAATAAAAATAAAAATAAAAATGATAAAACCCAACAGGGGCATGTGAAAATACCTGAACTTGGCAAGAGATAAGTTATTCTTCCCTGACTGTAATATATGTGAACTTTTAGTTCATTCCAAGTTCAACAGACCCAGGACCCTGAAGCAATTGTTAGAAGCATTAATTAGGCACAATAATGGAATTCTGTGACCTTACTGAGACGGGTACAGAGTCTTACTCATACATAGGTGCCTGGCACATGCTGGGCAAGTAGCAAATATTTGAGTAAAGATCTGGGAGGTAATTGCCCCAGGACTCTGCCCTGCCCTGGTCAAACCCCACAGAACGACTGCCTTCGTCCTTTAAGAAGCAAATTAGAACTGGGTGTGGTGGCATACACCTGTGACCCAGCACTCAGGAGGCTGAGGCAGGAGAATGGAGCTAGTCTGAGCTCCATAGCAACCCTCTGCTTAAAAAAGAAAAAAAAAAAAAAAAAAAAGCAAAGATAGAATTAGAGCCTCTCAGAGAAGAGGGGCAGAACTGGTGAGGACACTAGAAACCTAGGACCACAGCAGGGCTCTGAACCTGTGCTGCTCTCTGTGAACAGGTGCTAGGGTTAAGAATACTGGAGTGTGTGGCTGTGGCTGTGGCTGTCACAAAGTGTGGTGTGCACAGATCATGGCTTGTCTTCGTGTTTGAATGGAGTCTGGAGGTCCAGCTTCCATGCAGGCTGCGTGCACCCCTGCCAAGACAGCTAAGCCACTCAGTTCTTATGTCTTCAGGGCGGTGTGTGTGCGCACTGTAACGTTCCTGCAGCAGAGAAAAACAGCCATCTCTTTTTAAAGAACACAGTGACGTGAGGGTGAGGACCCTGCTGGAGACATTTGGCTAAATTCATGGAGATGTACTCTTAAAAACATTGCTTTTAGATTTATTTATTTTGTATGTATGAGTGTTCTTCCTGCGTGTATGTACTATAAGCGCCTGGTGCCAGAAGTGCAGGGCAGAAGCCAGAAGAGGGTATTGGATGGTCTGGAACTGGAGTTAAGTGTGGTTGTGAACCATCATGTGGGGGCTGGGACTCATGTCCTCTGCAAGGGCTGCTCTAAACTGCTGAGCCGTCTCTCCAACCTGAGATAGTCTCTTAAAAAGTAGGAGACTGGGCTGGTGAGATGGCTCAGTAGGTAAGAGCACCGACTGCTCTTCCAAAGGTCCGGAGTTCAAATCCCAGCAACCACATGGTGGCTCATAACCATCCCTCACAAGAGCTGACTCCCTCTTCTGAAGTGTCTGAAGACAGCTACAGTGTACTTAAATATAATAAATAAATCTTTTTTTAAAAAAAAAAGTAGGAGACTTTTATTGTATGTACGACACATCACAGTCTAGTCAATTTTGTGCCCATTAAGGCTTATATAGACCTAAAGCCAAAAGAGAAAACAAAAGAAAAAAGAGGAGACTGAAAGAGATTAGATATAAAAAATAGACCTTGAAACGTGGCAATGCTTGTAGCTGTTACTGGGATGCCTAAGAAATATAGCTTACTAAGGAAGAGCAATTCTTTTGTGTCTTAAAGAAATAAGTACCCCTACTATTCTTAGAGGATTTTGGGGAAAATATGAAGTTGTTTGAGGGCTCAGTGAAAATAACAGAAGGAAACAAATGTGTGCATTGCTATGGAAACAGCCCAAAAAGGGAAAAGCATTGCTCCATCTCGGGTGGGGTGGGGCGCTCAAGGTGTTCAGAGAGTTGAAGACTGAGGTCAGCGGAAAATGCTGTAGTGTTTGTTGGGTCTTTTGGGGACTGCTTTATCAGTTAGGCCAGTTGCTTTCAGAGCTAGTTCGCTTAGACAGGGAACTCTGATCCCTGAGGTAGCCTGTTGGGCTCAAGAACAATTTGTTAGTCTTAAGAAAATCAAAGTTGTTTAATTTTCCGGTTACCACCCTGAACAGGCCAATCAAAGTGGGAACTGGTTTGTGGTGCTAAGTGGAGAACCAATTAAATAAGGAAGGTGTGTTGGGGTAGCCTGGGGTGTGTCTCTGCCTCTAGTGACACCTGTCACTTGCCCGTTTGTGTCCCATGAAAAGGTCAGGCCACATTTGCTGGTGGAATATGCTCAGGAGACAGTTGTAGATAATGGCTTCTTCTGTTCCCTTCTCTGTTATTTATTTTTCCCCCCTCTTTAAATGCACTAAGAAGACAAACAGAATGTGAGGTGTGGGGGACAGGAACTCTGATACCTGTGGGTGGGAATGTTCGTTGGTACAAGCTTTGTGGATAGTCGTTGGTAAACCAGTCAAATTACAGAGTAGATAGCCCTTGACACTGAACTTTTGACTCCAAATAATGAAGTCTGAGGTACATATTTGCCACTTTGTCACCCACAATAACAAAGCCCAGAAATAACACAAATATACACTACCGGGGTGTACATTCATATGCTGCACACCCACCTAGGCAGATATGATGGTTGTCGTTATTGGGCCACATAAGATCCTTTCCGAGCCACTTAGAAGTGCTGGAGGTGCAGAGGCACTATGTTCTCGGTGTCAAGCACAGGGAGATACATTGTATTTATTTGAAAATACACAATTTCTGAAAGCCTTCCTTGGGCCCTAGGTAAAGAATTTGTAACACTGATTATTTATGGGGCGCCCAAGGGGTAGAAAAGGGGTGAGACTGGAGAAGAAGCTTGCTGCAGCCATGTGTGTTGTAAAATTGAAAATGTGCTTTGATCGACTTAACCCTTTTTGTAATCGTTTTTGTGCTTCATAATTCTGTCTAATAATAAAAATACTCATGTCGCGGGTAAAGGAACTTGCGACTGACACCGATAACTTGAGTGTGATCCCCCTGGGCCAACATAGTCAAAGGAGAGAACTGACTCCTGAAGGGGCTCTGAGCTCCACACATGCACTGTGGCACACAAATGCATGCGCGTGCGCGCGCACACGCGCGCGCGCGCACACACACACACACACAAAATAGATAAACACATAACATATAACTTTTACCCACTGAGCCTTTCTGGCCCTGATAATATTTTCTTCATCGTCACAGGAAGTTTTGCGCGTGCGCAGTGTTAGGGCTCAGCATTGCTGGATGATGGATCTTGAGAATGTCTCTCATTCTGCAGAACAGCAACAGCTCCTCAGTTCCCGCTCTGTCCAGCCACTTAGTCTGCTTCCTGTGGCTGTGACTTTGATTGCTCTCCTTACATCCTATGAGCAAAATTACACAATGCTTTTTGTCTCTTGTGTTGGGTGTATTTCACTCAGTATCATGTCTTCAAGCTGTACCATGCAGCAGTTTCTTCCTTTAAGCGAAGGGGTAGTCTATTGTGTGGCTACACTGTCTTTGCCCCTTCCTATGTGTGTGGACGCCTAACTGGCTCCCACATACCACTGTGCATCCTCCCGCCATGAATGTGCAATGGAACCTTGTGAACTTTAAAAACAGAATGATGGCTAACCGCTTTTAAATACTATTAAACAGGGTGGCCAAGGTGGCTCAATGGATAAATGTCTGCACTGTTGCTTGGTGCAATTGTGACAGCCCGAGTTTGATCCCCAGGACACATGTGAGGATGGACGCAGAGGACTGACTCGAAGGTTTTCCCCTGACTTCCACACTTAGCATGGCACGTGGACCCCACACAATAATGATGATGGGAAGAGAAGACAATGAAGCTTTTAAAAACAGATACATCATTCATAAAAAATTTTAATGGTGCTTATAGACAAGCAGGAAAGGCACATTGATTTTTGTTTTTTACTTGATTTATTCCTTTACAAACTCCAGGAATTTTCCCCATGCCCTATTTCAAGATCCTGACAAGCAGCTTGATCCATCCTTACCTGTACCCTGAATCTGTCTTTCAACTTTGCTCCTTTACTGAGGAGCTGTGGCAAGTCAATCTGCAGCTGTGGGGCACCCCTATGCCCCAAGTCCCCTCCTGGGCACAAACACTGGTATCTGGTAGTCAGTGACCACTTCTGGTGGACAGTTCTCCTTCAGGTGATTGTAAGATCAGAACATGCCGGACTGGTGAGATGGCTCAGCGGGTAAGAGCACCCTACTGCTCTTCCAAAGGTGCAGAGTTCAAATCCCAGCAACCACATGGTGGCTCACAACCATCCTTAACAAGATCT
>NC_034597.1:54251410-54252830 GCF_900095145.1 Mus pahari | reverse complement strand
AAAAAAAAAAAAAAAAAGATCAGAACATGCCAGAAAACCGCCAACCTTTTAAACTGGTCACCTAAACTGCCCTTTAAAAATAACAGAGTTGGGGCTGGAGAGATAACTCAGATGGTAAGGTGGCTGCCATGAAAACCAGAGTTCAAATCCCTAACATCCCTGTAAGATGGCATTGCAAGTCGTAACTGTGGTGCTGGAGCAGGAGGAGGGGCACAGATAAGCTGATCCCTGTAATCTATGGCCAGTCTAGTCAAACTAGTGAGCTCCAGGGTTAGTGGGAGACCCCATCTCAAAGATGAGGGCCGGCAAGATAGCAGCTGACACTAAGCCTGACATCCTGTGCTAAGTCCCCAGAACCTACATGGTGGGAGGAGTGAACCCACTCCCCATGTTGTCCTTTGACTTGCACGCATGCACCATGGCATGTGCACCCCCTCCCCAAAATAAATATGCATTTTTAAAAAATTAGGTGGCCAGACAGTGGTGGCACACGCCTTTAATCCCATCACTCAGGAGGCAGAGGCAGGTGGATTTCTGAATTTGAGGCTAGCCTGGTCTACAGAGTGAGTTCCAGAATAGCCAGGGGTACACAGAGTCTTGGGGTGGGGGTGGGGGGAGTAGGTGAAGAGTGACTGAGGAAAACACTTGAAGTTACCCTCTGGCCTTTCTGTCTCTGTCTGTCTTTCTGTCTATCTGTCTCTCTTTCACACACACACATACACACACACACACACACACACACTCACACACACGTGCACACTCTGCAGTTAAATAATTGTGCTGAATTTAGAACAGAAGCAGTTGCAAAAGTTGTTGCTTCTGCTGAGTTGTGGGGGATGGAAGAAGGGATGGGGACTGTAGGGGGGGTCTCCTTGGGTTTTCTAGAAGCACGATTCTTTTGAGATGGCCTGCTGCCCAAAAAAAGTCCCAGGGAACTGGTTGACCTTTGGTAGATCATGATGAGGCCTCATGCAGCATTCTCTGAGTGGATTACTCACACATTTTATTGGCTCTCTATACAGCTGCTCTCTTGTCAGCTTCTGAAGAAAACCAGGAAAATAGTAGAAGCAGGGATAATAGGAATTAACCTTGAATCCACTTTAATCTATGTAAAGTAAATTTATAGTCTTGGTCTGTGGACATGCACTTATGAACAACCTTTTAGAGATGGTAGCTTTGCACTACACAACAGCCCACCGTGAGAAGGAAGTTGGAAGGCTGCCGCTTACTGCTGATTGGGACGGCTAAGTCGGCCCTGGCAGGGGTGGGGTGGGGTACTGATTTCTGTTTGCTGGAAAGAAACGAATGCTCAGGGCATTCGATGGTGGCGCATGCCTTTAATCCCAGCACTCAGGAGGCAGAGGCAGGCGGATTTCTGAGTTCGAGGCCAGCCTGGTCTACAAAGTGAGTTCCAGGTCAG